>NW_010110428.1:0-1063 GCF_000699245.1 Pterocles gutturalis | reverse complement strand
CTCCTCGCCGGGCCGCGGAGAGGGGGCGGGGGGAGCTTCCCCTCTGCTCCAGCCCTTCTCATGATGTTGCCCCCACGCACAGTACAGGCAGAAAACCCCCAAAGCCCTGCCAGAGAGACAATGCAACAAAAGAGTCAATGGCACGAAAAAGGGAGAGAAAAGGATTTCGGGATGCTGCAGAGTGTAAGAGAGGTGGTATGGTTCGGTGGAATTTACGGGTAAAAGGGATCTATTTATAGTAAAATATACATTTTTTTTTATTGTCTGCCTGAAAAAGCACTGAAGAGATGCCAGCCCTTTTATTAGTAAATAGTCCCAGCGGCCTGCCTTTTTTCTCGGCCTGATGCCATATTTATCACAACTGTTTCACAAGAACGAAATAAATGTGTTTATAGCTAATCATAGCCAAAATAGCCATAATAGGCCATAAATGCCTCTGGAGTGTTGTTGCTCTTGTCCTCCACCCCACCCCCCTGGAGTCTAAGGAACTGAACCTTTCCAGAGGGCACCATCCACGCCTGCACTGTAAATCAGAACAAATGGACACACTGAGGGTATATAGACAAACGCGTGGTGGAGAGAGCAGCCCTTGCTTTTGGTCGGCAGTAGGGAGGCCATGGAGGTAGCATGGGATAAGGGCTGACCTAATAGCAGTAGGAGAGCTTTGCATCTAGGAGAGGATGTTGCAGTTCACGTGGAAGGGAGGAGTTTGAGGGTTTGTGTGTGTGTGTTCGTGAACAGGGAAAGCTGACGGGGTAGAAGAGCCTTTTGGATTTCAAAACAAGCAAGAACCGAGCTTGAGAACAGAGGGATGGAGGGGACGTCTGGAAATGCACCTGCAGAAATAGAGAGGGCAGCCCTGGTGGCGGGGACATGACTTTCCATCCATCTATCCCGGAGGTTAACGTTTCACAGGACGCCTCTTGGAAGCGCGTTGGTGCCGTCCTCTCCCCTTGCAGACGGCTGGGTGCCCCGGGACGGACGGAATCCCGGCCTGTCCTTCCTCTTTCCTTTTCCGCACACGTGAACCGAAATGAGGTCGCAACCCCCATCCCACCGCCCT
>NW_010110427.1:0-33621 GCF_000699245.1 Pterocles gutturalis | reverse complement strand
TTTATCAACACTGGAGTGCTGCCCCACTGCTTCAATGGACACATAAATGTGTAAAAAAAAGAAATAAGAAAAAAAAAAGAGCAATTGTAAGAAGACTGCAAGCAGAAAAGCAGAATGCCTCAATATGACTATCATGTTGCTTGACCCATGCTTTACCCTTTAATTCAGGGCTGCTCATTTTCTTTTCCCCTTTACTTATTTGTGACAAGGACTCCTGCTTCGTAGAGTACTGTGCTAAAACCCTCTATGATTCCACCTGATGTATCTGGCACAAAGCACATCTAAATGTGCCAATGAAACCTCTCCAGTTACCAGCTTTTTTGAAGACTAAGATCTGGGCAACGATCAGAAAAGAAAAAAGAGAGAAAGCTTTAAGAAAAAAAAAAAAGAAAAAGTGGTAAGGGTGATTTAATCGCTACAGTTATCAAGGAAAACCAAACAAAACTAATTTTATGTGAAAACAGTTTTCTTGGCCTACACAGGACTCCTGTGCTTAAGCCTTATGACAGGAATTTATACCTCATTTCAACACACACAATTTTGAGCAGTGTCGGTTAAAACTGAGATATGATTAGTACAAAACATTACAAAGTTATAAAATCTCTGAAGCATTTGCTGATATGTCATAATGTACAAGATACAAAACCAGTATCAGTTGACAGCAAGGCTGAAGTTAAAAAAAGGTCCGACTCAAGTGTTACCAGTCCCTTGCAGCTAAAATCTCAAGCTACTACAAAACGTTCAAGTTAAAAGTAAAACAGAAGTAGCATCACACTAAAAGCTAAGAGAACTGACAATGAGGATACTGTATTGTCAAGGACACAAAATGACTTCCACACTCCTGAGTGGCACGAGAACTTTAATTTCTGTGCTTCAAGTGTTACAGTAAGAAGCACCACACATTTCTAACAAATTCCTCTTTAGTTTGGCAAGCTTAACACTCAAACTATCTCACACTTTGACAGATGCAGCAAACAAACATGGAAATACGCAAATATTCATAATTTTCCAGTTGTGTTACAGTAATGACCAAGCTGACTCTGAAAATATTTCAGTTAAGTTTTAGTAATACAGTCCCAGAAAAAAGACAAAGCTTTTTGTTACTGAAATTAATTTCCTCTAATATTTAAATATCTAAACATGGTATTACCTTCATGGCGTGGATTTCTTCTATTAATCTCTCAACTCGTTTTTGGTTCTTTAATTTTGAATCTTCTGAACCCCTGCAAATGAAGACTATTTTTATTAAAAAACCCCAATTTTTGTTTACTTCAGTTCTCCTTGTACTAATACTAAATAGCAAAATTAAATTATCACAAGAGTTAGAATAAACACATTCCCTTTTTGTTAAATGAACACTTTAGCAAGGAGGTGTATATTATCTAATGCTTCCACCATTCTGAACAGAGGAAAAAAACCGACAGATTTATCACAATAATAAGAAAGACAAACATCACTTTGTTAGAAAATAGTAACTACAAGTCTTAGCAACAGTACGTAGGAGACACTTGTATCTCAAATATAACTACATTTAAACATCTGTAATATTTAAATATAAAAGGTCATTGGGCTTGCATGTTATTTGGCTCAATTTGCTAAAATTGTGGGAGAAGTGTATGCTCAATTTACACTTTGAACCCACTAACAGATGTATCTTACACTGTCTCCCGTAAGACACATCATAAATTACTTTAGGTCAGTTATCTTTAAACATATAATCTGGAAAATGTTCTTTTAACTATTCACTGAAGTACTAATTAATGCTAATTATTGAAAATCAAGTATGACCTGTATATCTGTGCAAACCAAACAATATTTTTTGCAGACAACTGCAGTCAGAAAGTGTTGCACAGCTTGTGTCCAACAGCAGAATAGCCTAAAAGATCAACTCCAACTTTTAAAAGAGCTGGAAAATATTCTGTAGGTGATTAAGATTAGCTTCCAATACACTAGATCCCTTTAAAAAATGCTATCCCAATTCTGCTTTATGAAACTGCTCTTTAGTTGGTATGTTTAGTCTATCTACAGTGACATAAAAATAAGACAAAAAGAATTTATGCACCATAGTGCCCTAAAATTTAAATGTAAATGTAATGTTTCTCCTACTTCTCCATTTGCGGGAAAACAATAAGATACATCTCATTTATGAACACACAAACAAGAACACTGATATTTAAAACTGACTTTTTCAACTTTAATTTCCTGATGTGTCTGGTTAGTCTGCGAATAGTCAGGACTTTGGCCTTCTTCACATCTCTTCTCATCTTCACAACCTGACAGAAAGATGGAAGACATTATAAAGCTTGTTTTCCATTATTAGTTTCCATATACAATACAATCATTACGTTGACTTAAAATTTTAGAAACTAGTTCAACAAAAAGAACCATTTTTGAAAACAGTGTGTTTCCCCGCTAACCAAATCCCAGTTCAAATGAATTCAGATTTCATTTAAAATCAAACTGCTTCCATAAAGAGGAAGAACAACCAACAGTCTAAAAATGTGTCTGAGGTCTAAACAGAAGACTAAACATTCCTAACTATCCATATTTTTAATATTATTCTTAGTGCTAGACTGAGCTAGAGATTTGAAAAGACTCACCTCTTCCCTTTTCTTTGTTTATTTTTGCCCCAGTGACACAGCACCAGTACTTTTCCATTAGTACACAATATGTAAAAGCACTGTCATCATGAAACATTTTGAAAGCTTATGGAAAGACTAACAAACTAAACATTTTTGATTACAGAACAGAATTTGAGATATCAAAATATTTTTATGTATTTGAATTATTCTTTGTTGAAAATAAAATCAAAATTATTTCCAACTCACTACGTCTCTTTCAACTTCCTATTGTACTCAGTACCCTTTTCCCAAAATGTATTTCAAAGTAGGCAGTGTTAAAGAAAACTTGACAATGATGTTTTGGTCATATTTCTTGACCCAAAATAAAAGAAACAGAATTCTAATTATTATTAGACAGATTGTACAAGGAGACAAATACTTGTAATCTTTTGCTGTTAAATTCCATCATGGGAAACCTTAGACAATTTCTTGTCAATGATGCACATACTGGAGATAGAGGCAGTCAATAGTGACTTAAAACCTTGCTTTTTTTTTACGACTCAAAAAACCCCTTACTTATTCAGATATATCTTACTATCACTATTAAGAGTTTGCATTTAAAAATATGAAATATTAAAGCAAACAAAAAAAAAATCAAGTCTTCCTGACAAAAATACAAATTTCTCTTAAACTTATCTAATGGGATAACTTTCAAAATAAATTTGCACCTCTTTCTCAAGGAAGTTCTTTACCTCAGATGTCTATTTTATCTGCTAATTTCTCAGAGATAACACCAAAATGATTGCTTGATGGTGACTGCTCTATCAACTGAGTTCCACTGGGAATATTAGTATTAGAAACCTGCATGAAGCTTGACCAAAAAAGAAAAAAAAATCCTCAAAGCAAAGGGAACATTTCACACCTATGATGGGAAGCCTGGCTAGCATATATCCACTGTGCGGAGGCCATGAAGGTGAGGCTGTATCATCTATTAAAAAAACAACAAAAACAAAACAAAAACAAAACCCCACATATTTTGCACACCTGATTATGTCTGTAGCTAGGTTACCAACACAAGCAAGTGGTTAAGCCGTGAACTGTACTCAGGAGTGGCTCTACTGAAGGCTGAATCAGTCAGAGCAAAACAATTCCTAGAGACAGGTGCATGCTGATTGCTGGCCCCACTTCTGTCAGGGCAGTGGAGGAGTGTGGTGGGCAGTGCTTCCCTGAAAAGCAGGGGAGGAGAGGCTGTACTGAGGCAGTGTTACTGGTGCTTCCACAGAGAGACAGGAAAAGGCAAAGAAGATTTTTGGGTCTAGAATGGCTGACTTAAAATTGTCTCCTGTTCTAAAATTTGTACAGCAAAAGTCAGTACTTACCTCAAGAAAGTAACTGCGCACACAGGTCTAACTACAAGAATTTCTATTTCAGTTAACAGCAGAAACCATGTGCCAAAAAGCCCCTGTGCCACATCTCTGCTAGACAGCAGCACTGCTCAAGTCCCCACGTGCTAAGGAAGAAATCCTTAATACTACCACTTGCCACCTAAGCATGTAAACATTTTTTTTGTAAGCATCAGACCCCCAGAAGTATAGGGCTTTGGTGGACACTGGTGCCCAATGAACCCCAAGGCCATCAAATTTTAAGGGGGCACACCTATCTCCATTTCCGGGTGACGGGGGTCCCAAGAACTGACTGTATTAGAGGCTGAAATAAGCCTAACTAGGAAGGAGTGGCAACTCCATTGTGCCTGGTCCAGATGCCTCATGCATCCTTGGCATAGACTATCTTAAGAGAGAGTATTTTAAGGACCCAAAAGGGTATTGGTGGGATTTTGGTACAGCTGCTGTGGAGACAGCGGAAGTCAAACAGCTTTTTGCTTTGCCTGTTCTCTCAGAAGACCCCTCTGTGGTAGGACTGCTGCTGGTCAAAGAACAACAGGTGCCAATTGCTACTACAACAGTGCACTGACAGCAATATCGCACCAACTGAGACTCCATGATTCCTATCCATATGCTGATCTGTCAACTGGAGAGCCAAGGAGTGATCAGCAAGATCCACTCACCTTTTAAGAGCCATATGGCCAGTGTGAAAGTCTAATGAGGAACAGAGACTGACAGCAGACCATCGTGGCCTGAATGCAGTCATGCCACCAGCAAGTGCTGCCATGCCTGACATGCTGGAACTTCAACATGAACTGGAGTCAAAGGCAGCCAAGCAATATGCCATGACTGGTATCACTAACGCATTTTTCTCCATCCCTTTAGCAGTATAGTGCAGGCCTCGGTTTGCTTTCACCTGGAGGGGCACCCAGTACACCCGGAATTGATTGCCCCAGGGGTGGAAACACAGCCCCACCATTTGCCATGGAATGATCTAGAACGCACTGGAGCAGGGTGGAGCTCCAGAACACCTGCAATACATCGATAACATCATTGTGTGGAGCAATACAGCAGGAGAGGTTTTTGAGAAAGGGGAGTAAGTAATCCAAATCCTCCTGAGAGACAGTTTTGCTATAAAATGAAACAAGGTCAAGTGACCTGCACAAGAGATTCAGTTTTTAGGAATAACATGGCAAGATGGTGTCCAGGCCCGGAATGGTCGGGTCTGGGGAGATTCTTTGTGATTCCCAGAGTGAGATTAAGACACAAACGAGGTCAGATGCCGTAAAGAAAAGAGGTTTAATGGCACAAAAACTGTTCGCGTAGAGGCAGGAAATAGAGAGAAAGAGAGAAAAAAAAAGTAAAGAAAGGTGCAATAGCTACCACCACACGGACCTGGGGGTCCCATCAGTCCGGATCGACTTCACTTCAGGTGGGGAATTTCACTCAGTGCTGGTTGTCATGGTTCTTTTATTGATGTCCAAGAGCTGTTCACCCAAATGTCCTTGCTCCTTCCGAGAACTGTATTGCATAGCCTCAGCCCCCACTCGGCAGTAGTGCAAGCACCCATACCGTCTTTCAGAGAACTTTCCATCCCCTGGGGTCTGGGCGTACTTGCTGGGGTGAGGGTACAAAACAGCAGATGCGTGGTTCTTGTGGTCGGACAGGTACAGCAGAGGCAGGGTAAACATCCGTGGTTCATCGAAGCAAGATGTTCCAGGAGACAGTACAAGGCCTCTGCGTGGTTTTGTGATCGGCCAGCAATGTTGAGAGAGACAGCACATTCCCAACAAAGTCCTCCACAAATGAACAGCGTCACATCCTAATGGATGTGATCAATAAAATAACAGCTATGTCACCACAGCAACGACAAGCCTTTGAACAAATTAAATGGGAGACAGTCCTTGCAGTAGCCCTGGGACCAGTCCAGACAGGACCAGATGTTAAAAATGTGCTCTACACCGCAGCTAGGGAGAATGGTCCTACCTGGAGCCCCTGGCAGAAAGCACCAGGGGAGACTCCAGAATGTCCCCTAGGGTTTTGAAGTCGGGGATACAGACTCGCTACACTCCAACTGAAAAAGAGATATTAGCAGCATATGACGGAGCTTGAGCTGCTTCAGAAGTGATCGGTACTGAATCACAGCTCCTCCTGGCACCCCGATGGCCGGTGCTGTGCTGGATGTTCAAAGGGAAGGTTCCCTCTACACATCGTGCAACCGATGCCAGGTGGAGTAAGTAGATGGTACTGATCACACAACAAGCTCAAAATGGAAGCCCCAGTAGCCCAGGAATGTTGGAAGTGGTCAGGAATTGGCCCAAAGGTAAAGACTTTGGAATGTTACTGATGGAGGTGGAGGCAACGCATGCGGAGGATGCCCTACAGAATAACAAACTGACAGATAACATGAAGCAATGTGCCCTGTTTACTGATGGGTCATTTGCCTTGTAGGCTGCTGTGTGGAGTCCCACATGACAAGTCACTGAAACTGCTGAAGGAGAGGGTGAATCGAGTCAGTTTGCAGAGGTAAAAGCCATCCAGTTGGCTTTAGATATTGCTGAATGAGAAAAGTGGACAGTGCTCTGTCTCCGTACTGACTCTTGGATGGTGGGAAATGCCCTGTGGGGGTGGTTACAGCAATGGAAGCAGAGCAACAGGCAGTGCAGAGGCAAACCCATCTGGGCTGCCCCACTGTGGCAAGATATTGCTGCCCAAGTAGAGAAGCTGGTTGCAAGGGTACATCATGTAGATGCTCATGTAGCGAAGAGTCAGGCTACAGAAGAACAAAACAACCAGCAGATGGACCAGGCTGCTAAGAGCAGAGTGTCTAAGGTGGATCTAGACTGGTAACATAAGGGTGATAAATTTTTAGCTCACTGGGCCCATGATGGCTCAGACCATCAAGGAAGAGATGCAACACACAGCTTGGCTCGTGAGTGAGGAGTGGACTTAACCATGGACACTATTGCACAGGCTATCCATGAATGTGAAATTTGTGCTGTGATCAAGCAAGCTAAATGGCTAAAGCCTCTCTGGTATGGAGGACATTGGTCAAAATATAAATATGGGGAGGCTTGGCAGATTGATTACATCACACTTCCACAATGAAATGAAATAATCAAAGCTCCCTATATTACACCTTCTAAATAGAAGAAAGAAAATAAGGCATATTCTGGTTGAATAACTTTTAGATATTACATACGTTTAAAGAGTTTGGCACTTCAGACACAAACTGGGAATGCCTTATTAGAAAGTCTGGTGAGAGGGGGTTGTTTGTTTTGGTTTGGTTTTTTTGTTTGCTTATTTTTTAAATAACCGATAAAAACAGCCACAAGCTACAAACACATTTGAATTTAAATAACTCATATTTTACATATTAGTTGCTGTGTATCCAAACACAAAGTATATTTAACTTTCCCTCAAAAAATATTTTGTAATGTATTTTTAAAAGAAACATTAATACAGACACGGCATACTTCCGGGACCTATGAGAGCCAAAACCCAGCCTTCCCTGCTGACAGTCAATGAAGGATGTATAGACATATGACAGCATGAATGATGGAAAGTATTCACTCTTTGGCAGACCAGAAAAATCAATTTATGTAATCCACAGTCACTTCTTTCACACGGGACAGTATTCATCAACTGTGTTCTTGGAAGTACTCAAAGTTCTCAACAAAGTAGTCAGCTCTTTGGGACAAAACTATAAAAAAAAAAAAAAAAACCTTTAGATTTACAGTGTGCCTGAAACAATGGGGTTTAGACCACCAGGGTGGGTCCAAGGACTCAATGAACTGTCTGCCTCTCCTGTTACCAAGTGAGATAGGCAAAGCACTCGAGTGAAAAAAAAAAAAACAAAAAACAAAACAAACACCAACAGAAACAGAAGTAGATTTTGAAAATTAATGACAAACATTTACTCATACTAAGTAAGATAGTATTTTTCATAAATAGGTTAAGACAAAAAGAAAAGGCGAAGTCTTTGCACTGACATTTAGAAAGGCTGGAGTGTAAGTCAGGGTCAGGCTTACCAACGCATAAAAATCAGGGAATTATTAATCTACTTAGAGGTGGCAGTAAGCATAAAAGAATCATTACAATCACACACAAATCTCAAAGCAAACTATTTCTTCTATTAACAGGAACACATTCTAAGATTCCTGGAAATTCAGGAAGCCTGCACTTCTAAGTGGAAATAACCACTTCAAGGATTCTTTACAACAAAGAACAAGAGAAGCTTTCCTTTGCTGAAGACATTCCTTTAATCTGTAACAAAACATTATCTATGAGGCAATTAAGCCACGACTATTTCTAAATATTAACAAATAGCTGTATTTATTAATGATAAAAACATTTATTAATCACAATTCTTAGAGAGTAAGAATAGATAAAAGTAAGAATAGATACAAATAATATATAAATTATTAAATCCAAAATAAATCATACAGGAAGTGAACCCACTTTTAAAAACAAGCCTTGGTAGTAAGATATACTAGCCTGAAAGCACATAAGCATCTTTCAAAAACTATGGTTAGGAACAAAAATCACTTCCATTTTGCACTGTGCCTTCCATAATATACTATAAGGATTTATATTACTACAGATTCTAAACAAAGATGAAATGAAAAAAAAAAAAAAATTCCACAAAGACAGGATTCCACCACCCAGACAGCTTGGAACCTACAGTATGCCCTGCCATAAAACATGACATGTACGAGCCAACTGCACACAAGCCATTTCAAGCCATAAGCAGACAGTAGCTGCTGCTGTTTTGAGAGAGAAAGGGCAAACAAAGAGCACAGCAGATTACTAGCCACACAAGAACTAGAAACCCTCTCCTGCAATTTACCTTTGCCCAAGGAGCGCACATTACTAAGGGGGATTATAACAGGAATTGCTGACTTCAGCACAACCTATGCTAAAGTGATAGTTGGCACATAGCTCCCAGTACTCCCTGCTAGTAGTGTCAGTAGCTGGCAATTGAAAGAGCCGCGATTTGGACGGATGGGTACACTTGGCATGGTACAAAGGAACAAGATGGTGTCTGTCAAACCAAGATGGTGATTTCCAACAAAGAAAGCATCTAACAAGTGTATATTTAAAGGCATCACAAGAACTATATTTAACCCAGAATTTACAGCTGAGGAAGAGAGAAACCAACAGCTTCAGCCACTGCACCTCCTTATTCCTGGTTGCTCCTGTGCCTGAAGTGTGAATAACCATCCCCAGAGATCTGTCCTCTTGTGTGGTAGTCCAATCAAGCCTTTCCCAATCCTCAGCATGTCCAAGACCTTCTTATGCCCAAGCAAGGCAAATGAGAAACTGACACAGAACTGTTTAATCATACTGTTGGTAACTATGTTTCCTTCTAGGCATAGTTATAAATGGCTTAATTTATACTAACAAAAATCTTGGAGAGGCTTAATCAGTGCTTGAATCAGCACTGGATTTACCGGAAGAGGCTTCTGATCACAGACATTATCCCTTTGAAATTAATTGGACTTGGTTACTGTATATAATACAAGACAAAACAAATGTAATAGAACAGAAAGTTATTTTGAGAGTCTCCCACACAACTAAGCTGTTGCAAAAAAAATGATGAAAATTTCCAAGTTTCTTGAAGAGAAACCTAAGGTATTTTCAGATGAAAGAAATAAAAAAATATCTGGTTTAGGTTCCAAAAACCTAAAACACCGTGGAACAGTCCTTATATTGGTAATAGCAACAAAAACACACCAAGCATTGTGGACAAAACAACAGGATAGGTGCAACTTTACATTCAAATTCACATGACTGGTCAAAGGTATTCACCTTCATATTTTTAAGACAACAGCAACAAAGTTATCAAAGGAACACTACACTAGAATAAAATGTTATACTTGGACATTTCTGAAACTTGTTTTGAGGTCTATACAGGCAACATGTCTCCAAACTAAGCTAGTGTTCAGCCAATTAGAAAAAAAAAAAGTGTGACTAAAGATTTGTATATGCATCAAGAAAGGTACGTGTCTACTCTGAACTATAGCATCAACTATACTTGATGAAAAAAAAAACCCTCAAAACCAAACCATTCTTCAAAAAATATTAATCCAATGGACTTAAGAGAAAAAAAATCAGCAATAACATGTTTCTGTCCATGACTTGTTTAAAATATTCTATTTAAAAACACTGAAATACTAGAAGAACTGTGTAGGTTCACAATATGAAAAGTGGTGTTTTTCATGTTATCATGTACAAAAGCTAGTACTGTACATGAAAATACCTGAAAGACCCAGAATGTCTTAAATCCTTCTTAAGTCAAAGTTAATAAAAGTTTACTCACGCAGTCAGCCCCAACTATCCAAAATGCATGAAAGCAAATAAACTGGTGGCCCTATCTTTTTTCCTCTGAGCAGCCTAAAGCAAATACAACTGTTCTCCTTGGGCTTCAGCCCATGAAGTGCTGAATATTTTCGTCCTGACACAATAATGCACTTAAACAATTTATTAAATCCTTAAACAACCTGCACTAGACAGACTGGAGTTTCTTCATCCACTTTGCTTATGCCAGCACATAGTCTCATCCTACTTCTTTTACAAGTAACCAGAAAAGACAAATCATTCTGTTCTCCTCAATGAAAGAGACTTCCTCATCCAGTTAAAAAACTCTTATATAAGAGTGCATAGTGTTCTGAAATATCCATCATGTATACAAACACACATCCATTAAACAGAGGCCTTCCTCCTCTCCCCCACTGGTGAAGTCTCTCCTGTATGAACAGTCTTCAAGGTCCAGACACAGTAGCAAAAATACTTCATTTACAGTTTGCAGGTAACATTCCTAAGCAATGTTCTGTAATTTTACATAGACATTTGCAATATAAGGTCTCTTCTGTCTTTTTTATCACTTGATGCCTGAAAAAACAAAAGGTTGTTCTGCGTCCACTTTTCTGCTTCAGTTTCCTCCTGTGCTCTCAAGGCTAACAGGCTTTATCTGCCATGAATTTCACAGCTGAGAGTGGAATGACAGTAAGAAAAAATTAACAATCTACCTTGTGAATTCTGTCTCAGGAAAGAATCTATTTTAGATATACTTGATCATACTGCTGTCAACAAATTACCACATACCTGCACAAACTGGGTCTAGTGAATGAACAATAGCGATAAATGAAACGGTAGGTACAAGCTATATGTCAGTGAAGCCCTTTCATACAAAGAGAACGCTAGCAGGCTGAAATGAGAGTTGGATCCATTAATGTGAAAACAGCTCCAAACAGAAGAAAAAAATTATTTACATGTGCCCAAAGGTACACAGTAGATTCTTGATTTTACTACATTATGATATTTGCTTCTGAACCCCCTCAAATTTAAGCGACGCTGCGGAAGTAGAAAGTAAAAAAGTCATTAAAAGCACACCAGAAACAGTTGTGTATGTTGCTTAAATTACGCATCAACAAATGTCAAAGCAAGAAATACAGCCTGAAACAAATAAAAAGGCAATGAAATTTGAGTATTCAAAGTCTCTCCAATACCTACAAGAAAAACATGGAACTAAGTAATGTTTCAGTTCTCACTGATCTTCTTTCCTTTCCTCGTTTTAGGGCACAGCAAAAGCACTGGTTTCATTTTATAGTTACTTGGCAGTCTCCTAACCAAGAAATTACCATGGCAACAGAGTATTCTGAACGTTAATTTTTGGTGCTATTTGGCAGCAAAGAGTTTTAAAATTCAAAACACCTGCAGCTGGATCACATGTTAGCCAGAACTAACAATAGTACATAATCTTTTGAGTGAATAATCTAAGTGAAAAAATGTTTCTGGAACTTCATTACAAATATTTCTCTCTATTATCTGGAATACCAGCTTGAAAGATCTAATTATTTTTAGTTTCTTATGAAAAGTTAAGAATTGTCAAGTTTTCTCTTTTTTTTTCCTTTTTTTTTTTTTTTTTTAGAAAAAGAATCACTAAATTACACTATATATTTTATACATGTCAAAATAACTGGAAACAGCCAGTCCTAGACTTACTATAGCTTCATTTATTTGCATAATAAAAACTTATATAAGTAGGGAGGTAAAGGTTGCAAGAACAATGTGAATGCACCTATGTGGCATATCAGGGTTCAGTTTTTCAGTTCCAGGACAGTTTTACACAAATGTATATCCACAAAAAAGTAAAACCCCACACATCCTAACCTTACATGAAACAACACAAGCTGAGTTTTCAGCCAGATCAGTTTCCTGAACTGTTTACACTTATGGTTACACGAATGCTAGCTAGTTTGAGGGCAAAAGAGCAAAGTGAGAATTTACAGAAGGAGACAGAGATGGGCTACAACAAACTAGACTATGATCAATGAGCTATCCCCTCATTTAATTTAAGGATCAAATCCCAGCACAGAGAGTGCTAAGGAACACACAGCTTCTTCAGCTAGTGTCTGTGCCTTACCACTGTAGTATTAACCTTGCCTTTGCCATCTTCAGCTACAAGCAAAGAGGTTCGAACCAAGTGGACTGAATTGTATCACAATACATCTAACAAAATGTAGACAAGTTCATGAACCATGAAGCAATTTTGTAGATTAAAATATAGCACGCTGCTGCCCAAAGCAAGCAGAAGTGCCATCACTATCTGGAGACACCCATAAAGCAAATCACATGTAGTCTCTCAGGCCTCTAGGCACTCACCCTGTCAGGGTCCCCAGGGATGTTGAGGGAAAAGGCTTACAGCCCACTTGCGTATGTTTCTACCTTTCTCACAGGAAACGTAGTGCACAGACTTCTTGTGAGTTACCGTCAAACCCTTCCTCCACATTCTGCCCATGCTGCTTACTTTGTACTTTCTCAACTGAAACACTGAAATATGAGTTTATTTTTTCAATATAGCACCGTATTTCCTCCTGCATGGAGTACAGTTGCCATTTAGAGCATAACTTCTCCAAGTGGAAACCACAATGAGTACTCTGACTTCTAGCAAAGATAATTTTCATCTAAAGGTCTTGAAAAGCAATCCCAAATACCTCAGTTAGTTGGGAGGGCGTAAGGCTAGTCTAGAATTACTTGCTCATTGCCAAAACCCAAAATTTAATGGATTTACTGCTTCAAAGTCGGTGTCTCACTGTATGGAGTCAGGCTCTATGTAGTACTTCAGAAAGTATTTGAGCTCTCAAGTCCAAACCAGGATCATGAGCTGGCCAGACATATTTCTAAATCCTAAATAATCAGCAGTAGTTGTAAACATCCAGATAAGAAATAACTGTGATAAACTAGCCCCAAAATGCTATACTACATAAATCAGTGCACAGTTCACCACATGGCAATAAAAATTACACAAGTCCTCAAAACAGAGCACTACCTGAAGGCAGTTTCTAACCTTGTATTTAATTGATCAGCTGGGCATGAGTTTGAAAACCTCCAGCTAGCAATCCGCTAAAGGTATTTCCATGGAATGTTGCACAGTAATGTGATCAAGGCAGCCAACACTCCCAAGCTCAAATCAATGGATTTCTATGTGTAGGATTTCTTAATTAGACCAGAGCTCTACCTAGAAGCCATATGTAAATTTCACACCCTCTTATGCTTTGATTCCACAGGAAGAAAGTAACAGCAGAACCTACAATAGTGACACAAGAATTATCAGGATGAACACACATGATTGTACCCATGAGAGTGCAGAGGGATTTTTCCTGTTCTTTTCAAATTGTGAACTTTTTGAAAAGCAGATGAAAAAGAGAGCACTGCTCCCATGGCAGCACTATGTATTTTAACACTACCTGCATAATCTGAAGCATAACACCATACCTTGATTACACTGACTCATAAACAATCTGTGTATTTTTTGCATTAATTATACAAATTGCAAGCATTGTCCAAACCTGTAGACATAACAACTCAGAAATGCAACAACAGTGTTTCCACTATTAATCTGGGGAGGTGGTGTGACTGCTGTGGCTTGGGATTGTTTTGTTTTGTTTTGTTTTTTTTCTCTTTAAAGATACACTGTCACACTGCAACTTCCTCTTCTTCCACTTCAAGTAAGATAGGCACCTTTCTATAAAAACTGCAGAGTTCTTTAAAAACAGAGACAGTCAGAAGACGTTTAGAGACTTACACCCCTGTTCTGAGGATATTTTAAAAATATAACATGACTCAGGTTAATGTATAGTTTTTAAAGATTAATCTCCTTTCATCTAAAAATGAGCCTGAGTAACACTGTTGAGCACTTACTGCAATTCATGAACCCCAGTATTGGTCTAAGCACCAGGAAGAAGGTAGAACTCTCTCTTCTAACTGCCCGGTACCAGATCAGGAAGCACTTTAAATCAGTCCATCTGTCTGACAGAACTGAGATGTAAGACTCCTTGCTATGTAAGGTAGCAAAAGGTTTAGTAAGTACCAACTCCGTTGTAACAGAATGTGAAACTAAAGCATTTGAATAGGTATCACTCCATTGTGCAAGAACAGCAGCAGCACAGCAACCTTTCAGCTCAGCTGAAAGGACAAACAGCGCACCAGATCATTTTCCCTTATCTAACTCAGTATCATTGCCTCAGTCATGGGGTATCAGTAACGTGAAAAAGCACACCGTAGAGAAGTTTACAAGAGGGGAATGGTAAAAGAAAGAATAAACTTTGTCAATATATAAACGCAGCGCTGTTTCCCTTATGTTGTTCTCTACCTTCCTATACTTACATACCACTTAACTTCCACATAGCACTTGCCCGTTGAACATTCACAGAAACAGTTTGGGTTGGCAGTAACCTTTAAAAGTCGTTTTGTCTAACCCCCATGCAATGACCAAGGACACGTTCAACTAGATCAGGTTTCTCAGAGTCCCATCCAACCTGACCTTGAATGTTTCCAGGGATGGGGAATCTACAACCTCTCTAGTGAACATGTTCCAGGGCCTCACCACCCTCATTGTAAAAAAATTATTCCTTTTATCTAGTCTGAATCTACCTTCTTTTAGTTTAAAACCATTACCCCTCATCGTATTGCTACACTCTCTGATAAAGACTGCCTCCCCATTTTTCCTGTAGTCCACCTTTAAGTACTGGAAGGCTGCTATAAGGTCTCCCTGCAGCCTTCTCTTCTCCAGGCTGAACAACCCCAACTCTCTCCACCTGTCCTCACAGCAGAGGTGTTCCATCCCTCCGATCATTTTTGTGCCCTCCTCTGGACTCACTCCAACAGGTCCATGTCCTTCCTGTTCTGGAGCCTCCAGAGGTGAACACAATATCCAGGTGGGGTCTCATGAGAGCAAAGTAGAGGGGCGGAATCACCTTCCTTGACCTGCTGGTCATGCTTCTTCTGACACAGCCCAGGATACAGTTGGCTTTCTGCACTGTAAGCACACATTGCCAGCTTATGTCCAGTTTTTCATCCATCGGTACCCCCAAGTCATTCTCTGCAGGGCTGCTCTCCATCCTTTCATTTCCCAACCTGTACTGATACTCAGAGTTGCCCCAACTCAGGTGCACGACCTTGCACTTGGCCTTGTTGAACCTCATGAGGTTCAAAGAAACAGGCTAGTAAATTGCACTTGACCAAAAGTGCACTTCAAGAACCCTCATACCACTCTTCTAGCTAACCAGTTGTTCTTTGCATGCTACAGTTGGCCTTCAAGGAACCACACAGCTTCAGCATTTGTGGATCATCCATCCCTCATCAACAGGCCTCCCATATCCTATAGTCAAACAGTCAGCAGGCCAGCTGTCACACTCTCTCACTCAAGTTAGCATGCAAGTATGCTTTGTCATTAAGTAAAACAAAGATTCATTTTCAAACCACAACAAAGCTGTTCAGCTCCAGCTGTAAGAAGATCAGCCTGCTGTGCTAGGGTACTAACTGGAGGTGGGATGGGAACGGGGAAATAGGGACAGTGGCAGTTGTAGGCAAATTAGCCCTACAAGAATACATGCTGCCCCTTCTTTTTGCACTGATCACACTGATCTCATATTATTCATGCATTCATTTGTTTTGAAAGTGCTTTGGACAACATCCACTGAAAGCAATTATTTGCATCCAGAAAGGTTGCACAGCTTACTATGGGCTTTAAAAACAGGCAGACAATCAACAACTGAGCTGACTCAAAGCTTAAGATGGAAGTTCTGAAGACTGCCAGCCAAGCTGTACAATTTTGCTTTTTAATAGTTTATTTAGACTTGAAGTTCTTTAAACATTACATCAATTTGTATAACTACTTTAATGTAACATTGATGTTATGACAAATTACTTTATTTACATGCTCAGAAAAATGATGGAAAACATATCCAATCTTACAGTTAAAACATATTGTGTCCATCTCAACTTTGTTTCAAAATTTAGATTTTCAGAATTTGTTCACTGCTCAGTGTTTCCAACTGACTTTAATTAATGATCATTTTTGCAAAGAGATGGTGGTATTGGCCTCTTAAGTCACCACAGAAAAACCTGAGAGTCTTCGGAGCCAATACATTACAACTTTTCCCAGAGACAGTAGGATATTAAAACTTTGTATATTCTGCAATTAAATTTGTTAAACTGGTTTCTGAGGAAATTAAGTCTGTGATCACATTGTTTGTCTGTCAGTAGCCCTCCCCAGTAACTTTCAGACTTACTAAACAGAAACCTAGTTCGACAAACCAGTAAAGGCCAGAGCTCCCACTCATTTTGTGAAAACTGGTATCCCAGCAGTAGATAAAGACTAAAACTAGCATGCCTAGCATGGAAGAAATACATAAGCAGAATTCAAATATTTTCCATTTTGGATGCTAATTAGTACATGCATACTCCCTTGCCAGCATGTCTGGCTCTGAACCAGCCACAGAATACCAGTCACATCTCCTGATCAGGCAAACAGGTGGGAAACATAGGCCATAACTGGTTAGTGCTCAAAGAGAGCAACTCCTGGGATAATACACTAAAAAACTGTATACTGGTATGAAGTTTTAAGGAATACTGGATTCAAACACGTAAAATGCCAGGCACCATGGTTTCTGCAATCTGAACATACAATACGTTTTATTCTTACCACATTCATTGGACTGATGTTTTTAATCTGGTGACGGAAGCTTCTGGGGAAATTAGAACACTGATAGCTTGCTGAACTGGATAGAAGGAAAGGTTCTTCTGTGCAAGATACTTAATGTAAAAAGAGAAATTTTTATTGTTACTTTATAATGATTGTTACTATAATATTGTTACTATATAATTATATAGCGTTACAATAGTCTCACATGCTAAAAGGCCAGGGAAAGAATGAGAAGCCTGTGCAACATTATAGCAGTACAACATTTGCCATATATTCATATCGTAAAATTACGAGAAAATGCATTAATAGTTTTTGTCAATCTGTCATTCAACACAACAACTCGTTTTGTACTAAAACTCATCCACTTCAAAAAATCTCTATTTCGATGTCACTATATAGTTGCTATTACACAGGCATAAAGGAATCATAAAGGAAAAATCGCTCCAAGTTCATTAAACAAATAAAACAAAACTCAGTATCAGCTGAGGAGTGATCAAGTTGGAGAAATGCCTATTAAATAATTTCTCAATTTCTCTATAAATCTGAAAGAAAAAATTAAATACCACAATTTTCAGATTGTCTATAAAGTATATGTATAACCTATTTTTGTGAAAACTGAAAATAAAAGTAACTGAACTTACTATATAGTAACAAAAATTTTAAAAATTTAAATTTTTAAAAAAACCCCTACTTTTCTTCAAACAACTCCTCAGTAAAGTTCATCCCTGTCCATACATGTAAGAAGAGGAATAAATACAAAGGAAACCAAAAGGCAGGAAGGTTCTTTAGGTACGTGAAAGCTCCCATCGAAAAAGGGGAAGGTCTCAACTATCAACTCCTGCTGCTAAAGTGAAACTCAGTATTAAGCGTAATTAACTGTTGGACAGAAGAAAATCACATCTCAAGTTAAATCTTGCAACAGTAAAACCTAATTTTCATCATATTGGTAAGTATCACCAGTACCGATGCATTCTGGAAGAATACACAGCTCTCCCTGTACCACACTCTGCTTGCAAACTGAAGACATTTCCATTGTGCAAATATGCTTTAAACTGAAAATAAAATTTTCTCCTGTCTCTAATCTCTAACTTCTAAGAGTGTCTGCTTTATTTTCTAATGCCCAAATAAGATACTTCTAAAGTTTAGACAGAAAAAAAAGTAATTAGCATCACAACCTCATAACAGAAATCTTCAGACAGGAGATGAGTAGAGAGGTACATCATGGAATGAGGGAGTATAAGGAAAGCAAGGAAAGATCTGTGGTCCAACAAAATTATCAAATAAAAGTTAGAGTGAGAGAAATTCTAGAGGGAAAAAAAATAAAAAATCATAAGCACTTTTTTTCCTATGCCTGGGAAACAAGCAGTGGTGATAAACTTATAACAATGATTTAACATTCAGGTTTTTAAAGGAAGAAATCCTCTATTACAGGAAAGAGAAGAAAGATCAAGGAAAAAACAGAAAAGATGTGCATGTAGCTTTACACTTTCAAAATATTTGGTACCTTCGCATACCTTCTTACAAAAACTGTCTTATCCTTACTTAAAAAATGCTAACAAAAGCCAGTTTCAGATGACTTCTGCTAATGGACTATGAAGTGTAGCATAAGGCTTTTCATGTACCCTTTGCTGCCCCTAGCACAAGGCCACCTAGCTTGCATATAAAATATACATACCACAACACATCCAATGAGTACAACCCCTGTTCAGACCCAGGGTATTCCAGTGACTGACAAACGCCATGGCCTCAGTGACCACCCTCTGGTCGTGACTGATGTAAGGGAAATCCAGATTTGCATCACAGATTTTTCTGACTTATTCACACAAGCTGAATATTCAGCCTGTCTCAAAGACTACTAAAATCACCAGAATGTGAGGTGAGCTTCTGTTGGCTTCAAACATGCTGCAATATTATTGGCCTGACAGACTCTGAAACAGTATACTACTTCCCAAAAAAGCCCTGCTCTTCCATTAAGGTCATTTCTGCTATCATGTTGCTTACCTTTTTTGTGGGAACTCTTTCTCTCACATAGCAGTTACAGACTAGGCCAAGAAACCCCCTCAACTTAAAAACTGAGCTATTTTAACAGCATAACCATACAACTTACTTTTCAGTCTTTTTGGAAGAACAGGAAGAATTCTTTCTAGTGGGAACTGAGAATCACCTTGCTACACCAGTTAGTGTTCCTCATCTCTAGAGAACAGTTTAAAAAATTTGTTTAATAACAAGAATTTTTCATGAACACAAACACATGGGAAAGTCAGCATCTGAAAAAAAGATAGAAAAATCTAATAATCTGCATTCTTCCTGGAAGTTTCCTCATTACACAAAACAGAAACTGGGGAAAAGGACACGTATGAAAAGGAGAAGGAATAAAGAGCTTAAAATATCCCTGCCAGAGGTCTGACGTACACTATTAGTTTGTTTAAAAACTATACTTTCAAGCAATTAGAATCACAGAATCAAATTTCTTCCTAATATATACCTAATCTACATCTACCCTCTTTCAGCGTATAACCATTACCCCCGTTCTCTCACTACATTCCCTGATAAAGAGTGTTTCCCCATCCCTCCTGTAGCCCCCTTTAAGTACCGGAAGGCTGCTATAAGGACTCCTTGGAGCCTTCTCTTCTCAAGGCTGAACAACCCCAACTCTCTCAGCCTGTCCTCGTAGAGGAGGTGCTCCAGCCCTCTGATCATCTTCATGGATCTCCTCTGGACTCACTCCAACAGGTCCAGGTATTTTTTTATGCTGGGGGTCCCAGACCTGAATGCAGTACTTCAGATGGGGTCTCCCAAGATCAGAGTAGAGGGGGAGAATCACCTCCCTGGACCTGCTGGTCACACTTCTTTTGATGCAGCCCAGGACACAGTCGGCTTTCTATGCTGCAAGTGCACATTGCCAGCTCATGATGAGCTGCTAATTTATCAGCACCCCCAAGTCCTTTTCTTCAGGGCTGCACTCAAGCCATTCTCCACCCAGCCTGTATTTGTGCCTGGGACTGTCCCAACCCACATGCAGACCCTGTACTTGGCCTTCTTGAACTTCATGAGGCCAGCATTGCCCGACCTCTCAAGCCTGTCCAGGTGCCTCCGGATGGCATCCCTTCCCTCCAGCGTGCTGGCCATGCCACACAGCTTGGTGTCATTGTCAAACTTGCCAAGGGTGCACGCAATCCCACAGTCCATGTCACCAACAATGATGTTAAACAACGCTGGTCCCAATACTGACCCCTACAGAACGCCACTCGTCACCGGTGTCCACTTGGACATTGAGTCGTTGACCACAACTCTTTGGGTGCAACCATCCACCCAATTCCTTATCAACCGTGTGGTTCTTCTGTCAAATCCATGTCTCTCCGATTTAGAGACAAGAATGCCATGCAGGAATGTCAAAGGCTTTGCACAAGTCCAGGTAGATCACGTCAGTTGCTCTTCCTTTATCCAGCAGGACTATAGCCCCATTGTAGAAGGCTACCAAATTTGTCAGGTGAAGCCTTGGTGAAGCCATGTTGGCTGCTGCCAATCACCTCCTTATTTTCCATGTACCTCAGCAGAATCTCCAGGAGGATTGCCTCCAAGATCTTGCTGGGCACAGAGGTTAGACTGGAAACTACTGTCTGTAGTTTCCCAGGTCTTCCTTTTTTCCTTTCTTAAAAACGGGGATTATATTTCCCCTTTTCCAGTCACCAGCTGCCATGACTTCTGAAATAGGATGGATAGTGGTTTAGCAACTTCATCTGCCAGCTCCCTCAGGACCCGCAGATGCATCTCATCAGGTCTCATGGACTTGTGCACCTTCAGGTTCCTTAGGTGGTCTTGCACCTGATCTTCCCCTACAGTAAGCGGTTCTTCATTCTCGCATTCCCTGCCTTTGCCTTCTGTGACTTGGGTGTGGCTTAAGCCCCTTCCAGTGAAGACTGAGGCAAAAATGTCGTTTAGTTCTCCATCAGGCAGTTGCCAAAACAGCAGATCTACAAGAAGTTGTGTAACTATCCCCCTATTAGCTACTAACAACTTTGAGCAGTGCTCAAAGATTCCTGCAAAATCTTCATTGTAACAGAACAAGTGCTCTCACATTACCCCTCTGTTTTAGGTATGGTATGTTTACTGTCCAGCCATTTAGAACTTCTCTCCTTCACCAAGTGCTGGTTCTGTTGGGGAATTCCCTTCTTCTGAAGCTTGCTACTTTCTTCTTCAAGTATCCAGCTTTTCCATACCAAACACACATTTCCCCTCCATATGCGCTCTCCTGATTCATCATCCAACACACCTCATCACCCACCTATCATTTTTGACTACTGCAATATTTAAAGAATTAGCAGATATCTCGCTCTTCCCTTCTTTTCCTTCATTCTCATTATTTCTGAACTGCTTCACAAGCAAGCAATCACCTTAACTGCCCCTTTACCTTATATCGCCTGGAATTCCTATTGTATCATGGAACTAAGTGTAAGCCATAGTCTCCTGCTCCTTTGCTACTCATTTCCCTTGCAGCAGCCCCCCAGTGATTTTTGCCTCTGGATAAAATCCTTATTCATTCCTTTGAAGGACTTGTTATTCAAAACAATTCTTACTAGCCTCTCATGCAACCAGTCTTCTATTCACTCATCCCTTCCTCCATTAGCATGTCTGTACTTGACCTCAGACTTTTTCTAATGTGTCCTCATAAAACAGCAAAGAGGAATCATAGAATCACTTAGGTTGGAAAAGACCCTTAAGATCACTGAGTACACTGTAAACCGTAACACTGCAAAGTCTACCACTAAAACATGTACCTAACTGCCATGTCTTTTAAATACCATCAGGGATGGTGACTGAACTGCTTCCCTGGGCAGCCTGTTCCAGTGCTTGACAACCCTTCTGGTGAACAAATTTTTCCTAATAACCAATCTAAACCTTTGCCTGGACCAACTTGAGGCCATTTCCTCTCATTCTAACACTTCCTACTTGGGAGAAGAGACCCAACATCCACCTCACTACAACTTCCTTTCAGGTAGTTGTAGAGGGCAATTAAGGTCTTTGAACATGCTCCAGCACCTCAATGTCCTTCTTGTAGTGAGGGGCCCAAAACTGGACACAGTATTTGAGATGAAACCTCACCAGTGCCAATTACAGGGGGACGATCACTTCCCTAGTCCTGCTGGGCACGCTATTTCTGATACAGGCCAGGATGCCAGCGGCCTTCTTGGCTGCCTGGGCATGCTGCCAGCTCATATTCAGCTGGCTGTCGACCACCACCCCAGGTCCTCTTCCACGAGGCAGCTTTCCAGCCACTCTTCCCCATCCCTGTAGAGCTGCATGGGGTTGTTGTGACCCAAGAGCAGGATCCGGCACTCAGCCTTGTTGAATCTCATATAATTGGCCTTGGCCCATCGATCCAGCCTGTCCAGATCCCTCTGTAGAGCCTTTTTTCCCCTCAAGCAGATGAACACTCCCATGCAACCTAGTGTCATCTGCAAGTTTACTGAGGGTGCACTTGAACCCATTGTCCTCATCACTGATAAAGATATTAAACAGAACTGGCCATGCTACTGAGATGCGTGGAACACCACTTGTGACTGGCCACAAACTGGATTTAACTCCATTCACCACAACTCTTTGGGCTCAGCCATATAACCAGTTTTTACCCAGCAAAGACTACACCCATCCAAGCCATGGACAGGCAGCTTCTCCAGGAGAATGCCATGGGAAACTGTGTCAAAGGCTTTAGTAAAGTCCAGGTAATACAACATCCACAGCCTCTCCCTCATCCACTAAGCAGGTCACGCTGTCATAGAAGGAGATCAGGTAGGTCAAGCAGGACCTGCCTTTCATAAACCCATGCTGACTGGGCCTGATTACCTGGTTGTCCTGTATGTGCCGTGTGATGGCACTCAAGATGATCTGCTCCATAACCTTCCCTGGCACCGAGGTCAGACTGACAGGTGTCCTGCTGTCCGATTTTGTAGATGAGCGTCAAAGTTGCTCACCTCCAGTCAACTGGGACCCTGGTTAGCCAGGACTGCTGACTGATTATTGAAAGTGTCTTGACGAATACTCCCACCAGCTCCCTCAGTACCCTTGGGTGGATCCTAAGAGTACAGCTGATTCTGAAAATAACGAAGATAGCCTGTTATCACAGGAAAGATTTTGAGATGCCATCTACCTGACACATCATAATGGCTACAAATTTAATGGATAATGTTGCCCTAACCACTTAGAGACTCAGATATCCTTACTCAGCATTTACTGGTAGCTCTGTGCCAATGGCATACTGTATACATTGCTTCTGTTACCCTGTTCCACCATTAGCTTTACCTTGCTCTTTTTAAAGAGGTGGGCTTTCTTATGAACACAAAATAAATGTTATTTTAATACTTTTAGTTTTAAAATTACTAAGAATTATACTCTGAGGAATAGGTTTTGTTTTCCATCGGTCAATTTCATTTTGCTGGTTAGTTTTCATTCTCCATTGAAATTATCAGGGTCAGAATCTAGGGAAATAAGCTAAGAGCTCCTGAACTGCAGAAGAAAAAAAAAAAATGAGAGAACAGAAATAATGAAGGAACAAACATAATTTTATAGCCATTTTAAAGCATGCTTGGAGATTTTTATTTGAAACTGGCATTATTGTAGTTTTTTGGAAACTGAGTAAGCCAAATCATAAGATGGTACTCTTTTTCTAAAATAGCTTCCAAACAAAGAACTATTCCAGACTCACTGCTTACATTTGCACCTTACCTTGACATATGGTATCTTTTAGGAGAAAGATAAGCACTAACTCCAACATTTGACTCATTAAAAATGGGAAACAAAAAGTCCCTCACATTTCACTCCTGCTCCTACTGGAATATTACTCATTTCTGCTCCTAGTCAGGGTGATGAATTTTTGAGATTGAACTCTTTCGTACTGTATCAATCATGAAGACCTTGCAATCTGACTTCTCACTGCACCAAGCTGCTATACAATAACATCTTAAATTGGCAGTTGTCTGATTTAGCTGCTGAGAGCGACTTTACATCCTATGTTTGCTTAACCACAGATAAAAAGAATTTAAACAAGTCTACAAACATACAATAAACTAGCTTCCAACACAACTGAATGAATCCAACCAGATCTCTAGATAGTACACTCAAACTAAAATTTGTGAGTTAGAGCCCCTAGCTTATTTTTGGTGTCAGAGATCTCAGCATAAGGCTTACTAATTATTTAAATGGAAGTTCTCTTAAGAGTCATTACACAAATACTCTGCTGGACCCAATTTTGACCTGTTTAGTCAACATACAAATTACATATCAGAAAAGCATGACTATTAGTCGGGTGACTACAGAACAGAAAATATACCAGAATAAAAATGAACAGAATATTTCTATTCTAAAAAATGATGACTGATTTACATTCTAAGTAGTTACTTTTGAATATAAATATGCACACACACACTTCATTCAGTATTAAATGCCATATGGATAAACATGTATCACTGTGACCCATCTTCACAATGGAAATAATGTAATGGTATTTTTTTTTTCCACATAAAATCAGTAAAAGAATGTAAAATTTCTTGCTCTTATATGATTTAAGGGACAATCAAGAAAGCCACTGAATTTAGTAGCTGGCCACTTTTGTGCCAAAAACCCTAACAAAAAAACCATTTTGCTTAATTGCTACTGACCTCCACAGCGTAAGACAAACTGAAAGGAGTTTTATAATTGCCGTACCAATTGGCAATTTGCAGTGAATTCACAATTCATGACTATCCTCCTTCTAGGACTCTCCACTTCCCCAAGCCCCAAATTCTATTAGGAAAAAGTCCAACACCACCCCTTCCCTTCTACACCTATTTAAGTCTTGCTTCCTTCCTCATTTGGCAATGAGCTTCAGGCTCAGCAATGCAAAGGTTGAACAAAGATGTCGAATAACAGCAGTGAGCAATTAAGCACATTTACTGTAATGGAATAATTTTTTTAAATTGTATTTTATGCATGCATATATATATATGCATAAATTACATCTGATAAAAGACTGTGCTGTGAACTGCAAGTATCTCACAGTTCCTTTAAAATAAAAGTTACAAAGTTTCCCATGACCGCGTTTGCATGTTTTTTTCATTATTGTACACTACCACACCAAGGAACCACAGATGTTTTGTTTTATGAGAGCATCTTACTAGTCTACGTGGCCTACCACACACACTTTATATAAACCACTTGAGCTAAGGAAAAGTTTTGATTTTGTTCCTGAAGTATAGTAGTTTAATAATGGCTGTATACAATATTGTCAGAAGCAAAAAAATGCTCAGTTTGCCATGTTTAATTGCTTCAGTAATCTGCTGAAACAAAATGTGTGTGAATAGCAGATCAGAATTTGCTGTTAATATTAGTATAACTGATGATGTGGCAACTCTAGAAACTTCAGAAACAGCTGCTGGAACAGTTCCTAGGGAAAAAAAAAAAAAAAAGCCACAATTCCTCAGAATTCTATCTCACAGAGTATAAGTTTGGAAATTTCATAAGCTTTCAAAAGACCTTTTCCTTAGGACATTTACATGGTCTGTAAAAGAATGTCAGTAATTTAACACTTGAACTGTTTTAAGCAGAATTCAAACCCAATCTAGCACAATTTTATTCTCCTTCAAGAAACTGTTGTGCTTAGAATTATTTATTGGCAACACAAGTAACACAAGAATTTTTACATGTATTTCCATAGAGCTGAAACAACTGTTGCCAAGTATTCTAGAGTTTAAAGAGAAAATTCTGTTTGCTTTCTAACCTTGCACAGACTTGTAATTTACAGCAAAAAGCAGTGATTTGCCAGTATTCTGAGAGAGAAACTCATGGAATAGATTAGCTATTTGTTTTTGAATTTTGTACAAATGTATTTTTTTTTAGTTCTCATAACATGTTCATATACCTTTCCAAGACTTTAGACTGATTTCAGTCACATGTAAGAGACTGTATGACCAGCTCCAAGGAAGTATTTAAGACCCCATGCAAGCCAGCGACATGCAGACCTTGTCAGGGCCAGAATTCAGCCATACCTTCAGTTTTGACCACACAGACGTCCCAGACACCTGCACTTTTTCAGAAGTATCTAAGTGCTAACTACTTTACCCTTAAGAATAATTTTGAAGTGGTCACAGATGAACCTAAAGCTGACTTAAGTTGCCTAAGAGACAGAGCCTCTCTGGTACAGCTTAACCATACTAGCAAATAGCTCACAACAGTACCAGAACTGGTGTTCACCATCTGAGGAACAGTCTAGATGTTGGGGCACTTACAGAACTGAAAAACTGAAAAGCCTAAAATTATAGACCTTCTTCAATGTGAGGCAGTCTAGGAGAAATACTTAAAGAGAGTGGCTTGGCCAGCATGCTGCCATAGGTGCTGGAACAAACAAGGCCAATAAGCCAGAGACAAAACAGCAAAAGGGAACTCATCTGTAGACCAGCAAGAAGAATTTCCTCAGGGGTAAAAAGCTCTGAGTTCCAGTACTTCCTTTGAGGGAGCTCATGTATTTTATGTTAATTGTTGGATAAGCAGCCTTTGGAGCACTGCCAAGGACTTTTCCTACGGAAATGCTCCCACTGGTGAAATACATGGCCAGGCTGCCCTCATCCCATAAAATCTACCTTTGTCGGACAGTAGCCTGGTGTTAGCATTTGTGATTACTGCTCTCTGCTGGTCACTGAGATCACAGGATCCAACTCCTCTCAAACTGAGGGAACCTATACACCAGCTTTCTCGACTACTGGAAGGTTTTCTAACAACTAAGCCATTAAACAATAAATGCAGCAATTTCCCCATCACACAGAGGCATGCCTCGAAAGAAGGCATGATATTTTGAATTATGAGCAGTAAGACATCTCAGAGTTCAATCCAATACTAGATAACTGGTCAGATACCTCACCTCACGCCTCACCTCCACTTTAGGCAGCCATAAAGTCAGCACAAAGGAATATTAAACTGCCCCAAAAGGACTCTTAGATTCCCCTATAGCCCAGAGGATAGCACACAAACCAGATCTTTATTTCAAAGATAAGCCTGGATCACAGCACTGGCCTGGCTGCTCAGTATTTCAGACTTCTTTAAACACCGTAACGCCTACAGTACTCAGTCATTGTTTTGAAAGTTTCCATCTAGGATTCTTTTTTATCACTGGTAAAGAAGGCCCAGGAATGCACTTAAAAACACCACAACACTCCTGAGGTAACACTAGCCATTTGGATATAATGCACTAAAAATCTGAATGCACACACCAGCTTGTTCATGATGGTGAAAAGCAATTTTAAAGAAAAGCCAAGTAAGAAAGCCCAAGTGTTCATTTCTCTGATTCCTGTGGGAGGCCATTATCAAGATCAGACAATTATAAGGGCTCCTTTGGCTTCCTCTTTGAACCATCTAGTTCTCCTGCCCTAATAGCCTTGACCACTAGTTAATTTCCGTAACATAAACACCTGCCAGACAACATAACTGCATATCACATAATCATGCTGATTATTTTAGGGTTTGTGGGCTGAACAACATCCCCAGATCTTTGGAGTATTTCACTGAAATGCCACTGCCTAAAGATTAATTGAGATAAAGAACAGCACAGTACTGCCAGCCCCCCAGGCCAACAGAACAGCTTGCTGTGGCAGAAAGGGCACAGTCCATCTCCATTCCTCGTCCAGTCTCCATTCCTCCTCCACTCCCCTCCCATTCTTCCCCAGTCCCATGTTCCTGCTGCTCTCACTCCTTATAAGACCCTGCTACCTTAAATCTGTAGCAGAAAACTATCCCCACAAAAAAATTATTCTGCTCACAGAAGAGAGAGGCAGGACCATGTGGCTGGAATGGGTGAGGAGCAAGGAGAGTGAGTTCAGAAGCAGTGAGTCTAGCTGCCTATGAAACCACAGCGGGGAGAATCACAATGCTTCGGGGCAGGTCACATGTGTGTGAGACACCACACACTGAACAGCAAAGCAATTCTTCAGAAAAAGCCTTATATGAAAGGCCTTTCAGTGTTAAAAAATGTCACAGTTTCTACAGTCTAAAACGTGGAAAAAAAACAGTCAGGAATAAACAAAATCTTGAATTATATGTTTAAATTGTCTTAAATCAATGAAAACACAGAGAGGCAAATCCCACCTGAGTGATGTGGCAGCCATAATCCTGAAGATTGAAAATAAGGAAGACCTTAGATAACTGCAAATAAATACCACAGAGAAGTCTTAAACTCACTTTGCATGGAATGTTTCTCCGCAAAAATGGTGACCATTCAATGACAAAAAAACTTGAAGTTACTTTCACTTCAGAGTGATTTAAAATTGACATTTATGTAAGCATTCTAGATCTATTGTATCAATAAGAGTAATATATAATGCACTAAGGACTAGCTTGGGTAAGTAATCAGGTTTTTCACAATTAATGCATCTTGCAAAAATCATGATGCAGGTTCCTGGCTATAGAAGTCAATTCAGCTTCAGGAGGAATGCATGACCCTCTCAAATTCCCCCTCCCCATGCCTTAATAATTCCACCTGATATCCCAGTCAGACCATCTTTTTTTCACTGCTATACAGAAACTGTGGTCACAAAAAATTATTTACTTTTAAATGCACGTAACTTGGCCTTTCAGCAATTTGTGAGTGAAGGGACACATAAATGCAATTTCAGTAACTGATTTCCTATTTACATTTGTTATCTTAGCTGCGTCTGACAACCTAATGACAAACATGACACTTACCCATACTACACCAGGCCAACCCAGCCTTCATATAAACATCTCCAAATATACATTGACTTCTAGCTGCACTGTGATAAAAGATGCAAGTTTCACAGAATTACAGGTATAACTCATACTGCGGTTTCAGACTTTCAGAGACTGTATATCATTCTTTCTTCACAAGGTAAGTTTATTTCCCATGACTTTTTGTCAGATTTTTTTTTCATAATCAGGCATAGTATCCATCTTTGACTTTGCTGTACACCACTCTAAATCCTTAACCACATGTCATTCATCATAATTGCAGTTCAGGTAACTCGCAGATCAGGATGTCAGTCCTAAACATAAGGGCCTGAGTATTGCCACATTGAGCATCACAACACAAAGCGTTGGGACCCAAAGCACTACTGAATGGAATCCAACACTTTGAGCTTCATTACTAAGCTCCCTATGCAACATTTTTTAAATCTGCATTTTGCTTATCAGATTGAAATTTTTTTTTTGCACACATATTACTCTGAAGACAAGCTTTCACTTTTATTTCTACTGAAAGGTAGAGTCAAAGAACACTTCAATCTTGGATGGCAAGCATTATGTGAACATCAGTTTTTAGTATCTAAAAACCATATATTTGTAAATAAAGCTCAACCTCTTCTAATTCAGTAAGAGGTCTGTAATATTTTTACAGAGATAAATTATTTTGGACTATTAAATATGAATTTAAGAGAAAAATTCACCTGATACCAAATTTTCCATACTCAAACAAGTTTGGCAAATGCAATTCGTATGTCTCATGGACAGAAACAACTTGCAACTCTGAGATCACAGAAATTTGCTTTACATAACATGATGCCTTACTAATATTCAGCTTCAGCCATTACAGCGCTCATGTACATACACGTTAGAATGCTTATTTTTAAAACAATTCATACAGACATCATTTGTAGTAGCTTCATGGGCTCCCTGTAGCTTAATTCCTTGAGATAGTTGTAAGCAGAATTTAAGCCTAAAAAAAGAAAAAAGGGGGGCAGAGAGACAACTGCATTTGTTGTAATCATATGATACTCGTAGCAGTGTATGACTGAAAAACCAGAAAAACATAATTTAAGAAGCATGGATTCTGAAAAAAAAACCACAAATGTGGGTTGGTTCCCATTCAAAAGCGTCAGTTTCCTATTATTATATATTGCTGATCAGCAAGGATCATTTTTCACCTTAAACATGAGGTAGCTCCCTTTAAACTTGCCCTACTCCATACCAGTTGATGATTATGTGCTGCCATCTAGCAAACGTTTCCAGAAAAGTTTAACTTCAGAAGCTACTCTGTGACAAGACACCTGAAAATTCTTAGAAAGCTTCTTAAAATAGGAAACATATACAAGACAGCAATATTTTTTTAAAAGGATTCCTTCAACCTGCATGGCTATAAAATTAAACATGAGATGAGAATACAATCAGGCTTAATACAGACGAATGCTGCAGAGGCATGATCACATGCAGTTGATAATTGCAAAACTCAACTTTTTCTTTCTACAAGATATTTTCCCTTGTACGAAAGAATGTGATGAGTAGAAAATGGTAAGAAATATTACATTTTCCTCTTCTTTCTCAAAAGCTCTAGACTTCACTGTTTCACTTTGTCCTAACTTTCTGCAGTCTTTACTTGACAGCTCTTCCTTGGGCACAGAAATCAAAATGCAATAATCTCATACAGGAATGGGCTGTTTCAATCACAAAAGGATTTGTGTTCTTTAACACTTTTAATCTCAATTTTTCAGCCATGCAGTGACACTGAAACAGTACCATGTTATTTGACGAAAGCAATCTGTCGGCTCCTGAAAATTACTGGACCTTGCTAACCGTGGGTTCCACCAAGATCTCGCTTTTTGCTTTTATTATCTAGGTATATATGTAATTAGAGAAAAAGAAAAAGAATAACTATCACTTTTGGCACAATACCCATTTGTTAACATGGAAATAACACGAGTTTCTGAAGCTATTACATTGATATAAACAACTCTACATGAAAACATATAATAAATTATGACTAGAATGTCTAAATTAATTATTCTGTGAATAGCTGAACAATTATGACTGATTCCTCATATTTTTCTGTCTTATTTCACCTCATCACAACAACTGCAACTCCCTCTTATTTTCACCCAGGATCCTTACCACTGTACAGTAACTTCAAATCCTGTTTATACAGTCACCTAAACAGTACAACATTCTCATTCTTTTTTTCCCTATTTGATTAGAACAGTTGAGAGCATGTTGCTTCATGGAGGCACTATTCTTTAACCAAATGATAATTAAAAAACAAACAAACAAACAAACAAACAGTTTTTTGAAGTCTCTACTCCTTTCTAAATTCTCTGAAATTCAAAAGCTGTCAGAAAGGAGACACACATCACAGTCCTTTATCTGTCTCAATTCCTAGGACTAGATTTTAATAATAACAACCACCTTCAAATTTCTTTGGTGATAAGAAGTCAAATCACCACCCAATTAAATATCCTTTGATTTCAAAACATGTAAACACTTGACTTCATTATAACACTGGAACCAAAGGCTTCATTTTCACACTGTACTAACGACATTTTCCATTAAGAGTGTGCGTGGGGTTTTGTTATCGCCAAGACAGTAATAACAGAAAAACTGCCATTGCATTACACCGAACTGAAGCTACCTACTCAGGTGGTAAGTAATTATCCTTCCCATCCAAAAATGAGGTAAACAAGTATATCCTACCCGTAAAAAGCAGACATTGTGCAACTGTTACCCATGACAATACAGTTTATATGAATGCTGTCTACAGAATGCTACACTCCAGAGCAAACACGTTTTCGGACATTGCTAGCATCAAACATATAACAGGAAGTAATGAAACTAAAGGTCAATTAACATTAAGAAAGGTGCCAATTTATGTTCTTGAGAAACCCTGTTCTTAGATTATTTGTTCTTCCTGTAAACAAAACATGAACTGATAAAAAAGAATTTTGAAACCTATCATCCAAGAATTTCTTAGGATTCCATCACTTAGCAGGCCATCACAGTTTATATTAATTAAAAGCAGAAGTCTGCCTTTGCCAGAATTAGAATTAAAATCTGGAATACGTAAATATAATACAGCTGAATTTACAAAGCCTTACACAGAACTACCGCAAATCCAGCTAAGGTTTATCAGATATTTAAGGGTCGCAAAGTTATTTCTGCAAGAACTATCATCATGTCTCTTTGATATAGCCCAATGCGGAAAGACATTGTATGGTATGACCCCCAGCATTGGTTGATTGCAGAATACCAGAAGTGCATAGTATAAAGCTGTTCTATAATTACAGTAATTTCCTTTATCAAATTGGAAGAATACACAAGAAAAATCCAATAGTTTAAAACATTAGACTATATAAAATTAATACTTAATTCATGCTCAAATTCTATCATTTCCCCTTTGTCAGAGGAAGACAAATATTTCTTACCAATAAAATGCATTCTAACAGGAGTACCTCAGTAACTTTAATAAATACACAAAGGATATCCAAGTATTGGTAAAGAAAATATTTATTTCAGGTTTTATGACTAGCCACCACAGTAATTCATACAGTTCTGATGCTTATGAAAAGGCATAGGTGTAGAAACAGAAAAGTTTGCTTATGCTATTCACACTAGGTCTCCATCCTACTCTTAGCTACCTTCTGTCCCTCTTGATGAGGTGGCATCCAGGATTTCAGTCTCTGAACTACCTTACGTCTTGGATAGACATGTTATTAGAGAGCGCCTACTTTTTGTCTGGGTTCTGATGAAAGATCCCACCTCCAGAAAATTTAAGAACTTACTTTCCGTTTCCTCTTAGGATAGCGCGATACCTGAACTATAAGAAGGAACAGCATCCCCAATGTCCTTACCGAAATGTTGCCATCTTCCGTACTCATTGCATTCTACCTTCTTCCGAAAAAAATGTTTGGTCATTCCTTAGTGAAATAATGCTTATTGTTTCATCCCTTCACCTCTTTGGTGAAAGACTATGAATCACCACCTGAATTTGACCAACTAAAAAAATCCCTGCTCCAGCAATGAATGAAATACTCTCTTCTTTCTTTGGTGATTCACTGGCATATTTCAATGTGAAATCACTCATGTTTGACCTCACATTTGTTAATTAGCAACGAACAAAAGCTTGTAATCACTGCATAAATATCTGTATTTTATGTAACATCAAGCTATATTTTTTTTCTGACTAACAGGCTACTTCTCACTGAATTCTTGACTTGCAAATCAATCTCTCTCAGAGTTATCAGAATATAAAATTTACTTGAAACACAAGTGTAATCTGAGAATGCCTGTATAATCTCGCATTTTGGTTCTGTTCACGACAAATAGCAACTTTAACCATTCAGTGAATTATCTAGGAGGAATCCTGGAAGTGCACTATGCCATCACACATGCTCAGCAGAATTGTCAGCTACCCTGTAGGTGCTGCAGCAACAGTTTGAAGAGGCCAGTTTAGTTGGGTCAGACTTATACACAATGATTTGCCAATGTGCAGTCAAAAGCCATCACAAGTGAAACACACCTAACTAACTTAATACACACCATAAAGCAGAAAAAAATTCTGGAAGAAATATGAAACATCAGCCTTCTTACAGAAGAGAAAAAAGTTATCTCTAACCCACTGATTTCTCATTTTCTCCACCTCCAAGAAAATAGGGCTACATCGTATCTTTGATATCCAGGGGACAGGCAGGTGAGACCTTGGCAGGTCTGCTGGAATCACTCTCAAAACTTCAGTGTGAGCACACGGTAAAGCCTGACATGATACGATGATGCTGTGACACACTGACAGGATGATGAACCAAGACACATGTCGACAACTGCGTAGCAATGCCCTAAAGGTGGTTTATCTTTTCAAGACAATCTTTATCACACAGCCCTTTCTCCGAGAGCCCGCGCGGTGTGCTGCGCTCCCCGGGGGGCGGTGGCGGCGGCCGCCTCAGGCCGCATG
>NW_010110426.1:0-796 GCF_000699245.1 Pterocles gutturalis | reverse complement strand
TTGTTAACCAAGAAAACTACTAAAGCATTCAGTTGCCACAATTAAAAAAAAAACAAAACACCAAAGCCAGAAATCCAAAAACATCTACAGTTGAGTTACCTCATAATTTTTAATCTTCATATCTCGTAACCTGAGGGAAACAGCATTAGAGAAAGATTAGTACTTGATAAAACAAAAAGTATTAAGAAACCAAGAGCCAATAATCTTTTTTTTTCAGGTTCACACTTGAACTAAAGCCCCGTCTTTTCTGTAACACAATCCTGAAGAAAGATACCTTAATCTTTAGCCAAATATTGCACAGAACCCTTTTGATATGTGCAGGTACTTAATGATTTTGTTACCATTTGATTTAGTATGATTTTGTCGCAGACAGGAAAGAAAATAATCTCTGAGAAAATGGTGCTGTTCTCCAAGGGAATAAAGACAGGATTGAAGGTAAGGATTTAAGCCTTGCACTAAGAATATATAATGAATACAAAGAATTTTTACTGTGAGATGGAGTGAGAAATTATGTGACAGAGTGGATCATCTGCACTTACTATAAATAGACAGCCATTTCCCCAAAATAGAGCCTTTTCTTAAGTAATTCTGAAAGCTATTTAGTATTACTCCTCAAAATGGAAACTATTACTGTTTCACTGGTAAGTTATCCTTTTCCAGGGCATGTTTCAGTAAAATTGTTTGATTAGGTAGTATAATTCTATGCATTTTTTGTTGATAACGTTCTTGGAATTTTTATCAATATCTCTATTTTTTTTACTGTATTGCTGTGCTCCTCTGTATTCACCTGAAATAA
>NW_010110425.1:166572-180092 GCF_000699245.1 Pterocles gutturalis | reverse complement strand
TTATTAAATTGTCCTTATCTCAACCCCTGGGTCTCTTTTTCCTTCACCCCTTTAATTCTGTTCCCCCCCTAAAAGGGAAGAGGGTGAGTGAGCGGTTGTTGTGGTATTTGACTGCCAGCTAGGGTCAAAACTACATCAAATCATTAGACTAGTCTTGGAAACTGCTTTTCTCCTGGGTCAGCTAGCACTCTCCCAGACTATTTCTGGGTGCAATAGGGAAGTCAGCATGGGCCAGACCCTTTAATTCAAACATCTTGTTTTGGAGGTTAAGAGTATTTAACAGTTGGGACACAAAAAGCACATGTAATTTATTTCGGATCCAGGAGAGAATCCCTAGTGTTCTTTAATTTGCTAGAAGTAACACAGCCATGATCTTCTCATTTTTATTCCTCAGCATCTTATCTGTACAAAACCAGAAAATAAATCTTATTTTCTCTCCCTCTTACCTATCAAAATGTTCTTGCCTTGGACAGGAATAATTTATTTCATTGGGAATAAACAGCACCTTACACAGAAGTCTTCTCATCTTTTTGGAAATCTAGACAACACAGAAATATAAATAATTAACAGAAATAGTAATTATGAGGGGCCATCTGTCCTTCTGCAACTGTTTTACATGCCACAGAATGTTAATACCAAAATACATTCGTCAACTTTAATAGACATCTGGAGCATAATCATCCAGCAACCACTTGTACAAAAGTTGCTTCACGAGATAATTATCAGTGAAATATGGTAAATAAAAAACGGTCTTTGAAAGCATTGAAACAGCAACCAGGTTCTTCAAGCTCCAAGAATTAAGAAGGAGAGAAGTACTCTACTGCCAGATTTTGCTGCTGTGCAGTGTTTGGTGTCTCTTTTTCACACAACTTAATTAGTCTGTGTATAAAATCCACTGGCATGAGCAAAGACTTCAAATGTTGGGAAATTTGATCTTAATCTGTCTGGTCTAGTTTCTTCCTTCTGTCCCCCATTCTTTTTTATGTAGTTTGCAAATTTAGGAACACAATTTACATTCAAAATATCTTCCGGCTTGTTACTAAGCAGACCCTATGATGCTGACTCCATTTTTTTCCTCTCAGCACTGCTTATCATTGTGGGGTTTTCAAATAGCTTGTGGGACCCAGTAATATACAAGAGAACAAAGACTCTGTCAAAAAGATGAAGGGCACCTGAATCGCAGTGAGATAGCAGACCTGCTTTTAGATCAACGGTGTCGTTAGCTACTAAACAAAATTTGCCTACCCTCTGTCTGGAAGCAGAAAACACAGCTATGCTCAGACCTTATTTCTACATAATGGTATTGCCAGGAATGCTGGTAGAGAATGGGTCATTCTGTGATGTGTATTTAAGCATTGGCACAAAAGGGCAGATCAGAAGCTGCTGGAGCTGATATGTCATGTCCCTATGTGTTTCAGAGCTCTGGCTCAGGTTCCTAAATCTTGCAAAGCAAGTAAACTAATTTTCATCCCTTTACTGTGCAGAAGTTTTTGTGTTTTTTTTCTCCCACCTCCAGGCACTGAGTAATTTGCACATGCAGTACTGTCTATTTGTGATCAATAGAGGAAGCAGAAAATACCATGTTACAAACAGGGTCCACACGACCTGAGTCCCTCCTCAGGTACCAGATGTCCCACGGGAGACCTGATGTGTTCACCCCAGTGGCTGGGTCTTACTAAAACTTTTTGGAGTAAAGAAGATACCTGTCAATATTTTCCCATAAACTACTCTGTCAGGAAACTGCTTCATCACTTTCAGTCCCACACTCTCTCTTCCTAGGGCACCAAAAGACAGTAGATTGGTCAAATAAGACAGACCAACAGAGACATCATTTTGTTCATTGGTAACATAGAATTCTCAATACCCTGGATTAATTACCAGTCCTATGTGCCAATGTCCTTTTTTTTTTTTTTTTTTCCAATCAGACAAAGAATCAATAAAGCCCCTGAATGGCAGCAACACAATCTTTGTGATTAATTCCAGGTTTTAGTTCTTTTCCAGATCCTGTCTCACACATTTACAGTTGCAAGTGACTTTCATATTTAACCCAAATTACTTAAACTCCAATTATTTTGGAATGTCTCTACTGAACTGCACACTTATCAGTGACTGAGAATGGGTTGTTGTTGGGGATGAAATGAGCAGGAGGAGAACAAACCAAAACCAGCCCTCTTGATTACATAGCAAAGATCACCTCCGTCAGGAATTGTCTGATTGATCACAAAGATGTCATACTTATTGGCCTTGTGCTGGCCAATGGCACTTGCCATTTTAAGAAATTTGCTGTCTATCATTAAGCACTGAATGATGCAGCATCTCTTGTCAATGTGAAAATTCTGAAAATAATTTACATTTAGTATGGACAAAGCCTTCAGAGTATAGAAGGGAAACTGATAGATTATCTATTCACTGCTTCAGTTTAAATGCCAATCATTTAACCCATTTAAATACCAATTAATTAAATCCATTAAGACATCTCTGGAGTTCATTAAAAATGTTTAGTTGCAGAATTTCTGCCTTTGCATGTTATTCTGAGAGATGCCAGTGACTTTGAAAAACTTCGGCAAGCTTGTGCCTTAGACGAGGTGAATTCTGTCAAAAGAGTAGCAGAAGCCAATGTACCAAGTACACAAGGTGGATTAAGCAAGCCCACTGTCTTCAGCAAAAGCAAGAAAGTCAGCAGTGCAGAATGGCCCCCGACTCAGCCATAGTGATATCTGTGACATCCTAGTTATCACATCCATGCACATCTCAGAGGAGAATAAGCACAGTATGAAAACAGCTTTAACTCCCACAATAGTGAGGAGGTGACTGAAAGACAGATATTTGCTTCTCTTTGTCATGAACCAACAATGATCCAGGCTTAGATTTCTTCTGATATTCTTTTGCTTCTCTCCCTGACTTGTCCTGCAAGCTAGAAGAGTGGGATGAGAGCAGTTGGAAGTTAACTTCAGATTACAGAAGTTCAACTCAGGTTTTCATTTGAGAAGATGTATTAAAAGGGATGGGTGTACTTCATTGAAGTACAGCCGTTTTCATGGACCGACATTTTCCATTTGCTCTCCTGAGTTTTTCTTCTGTTTTTTTTTGTTAATATCCACTGATTAAAGCAGAGGAAAAATATTTTTTAAAATGTCTTAACTAAGTTCACTGAGAGAAGAAAGGTAAGCAATATCTTGCCTTTGCACCTTGTCACTTTTTCCTCTAGAATAAAAAAATCTGTAATAAAAACACTAGAAGGGTTTAAAGCAGATTCTGAAATAACAGGGATTTAAAAGGTTGTGTGCACATGCATAATCCTCTTTAAGATCAAGGTGAGAATTTGTCTGTACCCTGACAAGCTCAGAAACATCCAGAAAGCCCAAAAATATCAATGAGATTTAAAAATGAGGGGGGAGAGGGACCCAGCAGGATGTGTTAACAAAAAATACAAAAAAGTTAATTAGATTGCTAATTAAATGCTATCCAGGATGAAATGATTAAACATTTATAGGAAATTTTCTAAAGACATTCTCCTTCAGAACTCAGTGAGCCAACCTGGATTTGATTTTTACGGCAGTATGAAGTACCAGTCCCTTAAAAAAGTCCTCCTGCCTTCAGCAGGTACTGTGCTTGCCCAGGGGCAGAACTTATCAGCGTGACAGTCATCATAGAGGTTTCCAGCCCATTCTCTCACTCTTCTTCCCGGAACATCTTTTTAGTTACTACCACAACAGGATTGTGCCGATGCAATGATGAGTTGCCCAAGTGCTGGGCGCACATCATGCTTTCGCTATGAGGTGTCGTAGACACATCACTGGTACCACGTGTGAGTTCTGCAAGAGTTTATCTCTCAAGACAGCACGTAAGTTGTTGCATGGCTGGTACCGATTATTCGGCTTTGCCCCACATTGGTGCACTCCATGAAACGGGTGCAATGACATGCAGAGATCCACAACGAGTCTTGTTTGTGAAATATGGAGATACCTAAGTGTGAATAACAGTTGCTGATAACACATTTAATTTTTGGTAAAATTCTGTTCAGGAGGTTTGGGACATCAACAAAGATAGTAACACTTTTTGAACCATGGATGGGGGAAGAATTTGCTTTCCAGAGACCTCCAGGACACAGCAAGCATTTTTTAGTGTTTTTGTAGAATATTCTTATGAAACGTTTTTGAAGTGTTGGTAATACCTCTACAATCTCGGAGATAATGGGATAGGTAAGGCAGACATTTGTGCACTACAAATGTATCCCTGAAACAGTTTCAACTGCAATCCTTAACACGCACTTAGGATACGTGTATGAGAGCTGCTATTTTTGCTGATATAGAATAACAGAATCATAGAATCATAGAACAGTTTGAGCTGGAAGGGACCATGGAGGTCATCTAGTCCAACCCCCTGCAGTGAGCAGGGACATCTTCCACTAGATCAGGTTGCCCAGAGCCCCATCCAACCTGACCTTGGATGTTTCTGGGGACAGGGAATCTACCACCTCCTTGGGCAACCTGTTCCAGTGTTTCACCAACCTAAGCGTAGAATATTTCTTCCTTATGTAATGTTTCTTCTTTATATAATAGTAGCTGAATCAGGGATCTGAGAACTAAACAGCACAAGCTATTTCTTTTGGAGCCAAGGTTGTTTTTGTCTTGCCCTTTTGGGATTAGGGCACAGAATGGATTCTGTGATATGGACTCTTCACAGTGTTACTTGTACAAAGCTGTTTTCTATATGCTTTGCTCTACGTTTTGGGTATTTTGACTTTATAGAAAACAGAAGTTAATAACTTCTGCCTGCAGAAACACACACACAATGAGGACAGGTTCCTTTGAGTCAAAGTGCTATTTTATACAAAACATTATATTTGAGGTATAGTGTTACTATTAAATTCAAATAACCACAACAACAGGAGTATCTATAACTTGAGTCACAGAGAATCTTAATATATCACATAGGTCCCAAATGTGAAGCTGTGCAAAAGGTTTTGGATTCCCCTTTTTTTTTTTTTTTCTTTTTTTTTTTGCAAGAATGCAGATTTCATGATACTGCATAAAGTTTTCCAAATTTCCAATTCCTAAAGCAACAATAATAAAATAATTAGAAAATATTCACACTTTTTCATACCAACTGCAATAATTTTTTATTTGCAACTATCTTAATTTTAAGATTGTTTTGGTTTTAGTATGGGAGAAATATCTGAAATGGAAATAATTGTAGAATCTAAAATATTTTTGTTTCTGGATTTTACTTTTCAATTTAACAAAAGCTCTCTGAAGGGTTTTGTTTCAGTTCAACTAAAATTTTTGCTTGAGCTTCTACTTTCCAGAGGTGTCAACAAACCAAAAAAAAAAGAATGAGTCTTCTACACTGATTTACCCCAGTGCAATTTCCGACACCTGCAGGATTGAAATACAACTGGTTGTCTTTGTTCCATTTAAAAAACCACATGTGACTCATTCTCAGCTCTGATTGCCAGGATATCATTACCACTGTCATTTTCAGTCACCAATATTTAGTCACAGTAATTGTAGACATCTGTACATTTTTATATGTCTTTGATAACACAAGCATCTCCAGACTGGATGGCGCTGAAGAACAGCGCAGAAGTGACCTAGAGCATCCTGGAATTGCCTCATGTCTCAGGTTGCCATTGACTGCATGCTCACAGTATCTGATGGGTAACAGGATAGAGCAAGGAATGAAGACAGGCAATTTGGGAGCTGACAAAAAAATGAACAGGATTTTCTTCTGTTATATTGATTCCTTTGTGCATGAGTTTGCTTTTTTAATAAAAAAATTGATTTTGTATAAGGCATTTTCAAAAATCAGGTCTCTTACAGTAAAATCCAGGGAGTACATACTTTTAGCCAAGGACCTATTCTTATCTTGATTAAAGAAAATTTATTGTATGAGTTAACATATATTGTCATAAAATCTGTGTGTCACCGAAAAGAATTGGATGAGTGTACTGTAGTTGTCTTTGCTTAGATGCAATCAGCAGATACTTATTAATCTCTTCTCATAAACTTCATCCAACCTTAAAGCCAGTCCATGTAACAGTCCCAATTGGACCCTGAAATGACAGTGAGACTCAAAGAAGAATGGATTAAGCTTGTACTTCACCAATTCCCATCGCTCTGATTTTTGCCGGAGTGCTAGATTAATTTCATAGCACCTTCTCTATTGTTTGAATTCTTATCATGTTAATATGGTGCTGGAATTTTAATGACAAATATATACTACATTTTTGGTCAAGAGCAGTAACTGGAGAGAGTAAAGCTGAACAGTCAATGAGGTACGAAAGAGCTCTGATTCTGCAGTACTTGCTTGCCTGAGTAGGACTGCTGCTCATCTGTGCCCTTGGGAGCTAAGTCAGTAAACTCTTTTATAGCTTTTACTGCCTCTCTGATCAGGATATAAGACAGCAGTTGCACAGATTTCTATTAAATATGAGCAGAAGTTTCAAAAATAAGCTAGCAAGGGATATCAGCCTGCTATTTTCTCATTATATACCTTGCCGAGGTATCTGATCCTACCAATATCCATACACATGCATAATTTGAATCACAGCATTTTCAGCATTGCTCTCGAGCTGCTTGTGGGTTGAATTATGTCAGGAATGGTCTTTGTGTTGTTGCCATTTTTTAATAGCCTTGGGAATATTCATATACTCCTTCAGGTGATGGCCTTGCTCTTTGGCAAACAGTGGTGATGTCATTCACAAAAGGTGCAATGGAGCTTTTCACTGATTTCACTTGATTGTTATCTAAAAAGAACTTGCATGCACAGGCTTATGCTGGAAATTGCTACTGTTGTGTTTTTAAAGGTTGAAGGAGAGAAACAAGACTGGTTTTGCAGTTGAAGGTCAAAACAGGCTCCAAGAATTCCTAAGTATTCTTGCATATATATGTACAGCACACCCAAATCAATCTAAGGCCCAAAGTAGACCTTTAACCACCCTTAAAAGCACAACACAAAGAGCAAGCTGAAGAGAAATTACACATTTTTAGTTTTCACTAAAACTGGAAAAATTCCCCCTCCTCCAAATTCAAACAAAAATATATTATTCAACCCCAGGAAAGGTATTTAGTTGCATTTTCTGGTGGCAGTATGAGGATCCACCTCCTTTCTCCACAAGGAGCAAGAGCAGCAGCTTCTTTCTTCATTCAGCTCACCCAGGTGATATTTGAGGGCACTCCCCTGGAGCTATAGAGACTGGCCTGAACTGGGTTGAACTGGATTGAAGTGGGTTCAATCTCCTCTTCTCACAAAGATGCTCAAACACAACGCTTGCCCGTGCTGCACAGCTGATGGCAGGCAGCACCGTGGTCTCTGCGGCTGATGGTGTTTCACACTGGACTGAGATAAGAACAATTTAATTACTAAACTACAATAAAATTGAAAATAATAATGATAATAATAATACAAGCAAATATACAAATGAGTGATACACAGCGATACTGCTGAGCCAATGAACAAGGCTCAGCATGTTCCTGGCTAAAGATCCTGGAGCAAGGAGAGTCCTGAAACCTCAATCCTGGAACAGACATAAGAGCCCGTGTGTCCAAGAGACTGAGAGCTGACCCTGAAGAGAGGGGCGACCCTGAGGAAGACAACCTGGAGCAAGAGAGAGCACTTCTGGACAGAGCCTCACCTGTATACTGGGCATGACGTACATGATATGGAATAGACCATTGGCCAGTTTGGGTCTCACTCCTAAACCTAAGGTTGAAACCCAGGCTAGTAATAGGGGCTGTGCTCCCTCCCAGCTTCTCCTGCCCCTGCAGACACTGGCACAGCAGAGAAGCTGAAAAGTCCTTGACTGTCCTGGCAACAACTGTAAACATCAGGATGTGATCAGCTTCTCCTCAGCACAAATCCAAACACAGCCTCACACTAGCTACTCTGAAGAAAGTTAACTCTGTCTCAGTTAAAACCAGGACACAGGCCTTACACCCCACACTTTGTGGGCTTTGCCCTTTCCTTGAAGCCCTTCTCCCGTGGGATAAAGGGAGCTCACAGTTAGATCTTCCCTGAGTTTCTCAGGACAGGTAACAGTAACAAGCATGCTTGTGCTGTTAGCTGAGCACTTAGAAAAAGCAGTGTATCTAACCTTTCCTCTTTGCTTTAGCTCTTTGGTAAAGTACAAGTCAAGCTCCTTTTACCACCTGATCATTTCAAAGAACATTTTGTAATATAGATGCCATACAGCTAAATGCAGCCACTTCTATCTAGGGCAGCCTGATCTGGAAGGGATTTAATGTTCAGATGGAGGGAACACGACCTTCCATTTTTAAGCTTCCATTTCAACACTATTTATAATTAACTGCATGCATAGGGCTTCATGTACTTTGAAAGGCTGAGGTTATGCTTGTGTTGCAGAGCCTGGGGAGATGAGCTGCTTGTCCTGATTCACTTAGACCATCAAGCTGCTTTGCAAGGCAGAACTGCAAAAGAGTTTTAACTAGTCTCTCCCTCTGTAATGCTTTGATGTGTGCAACATGATGATCAACTGACTGACTTGGATGATTGATGCTACTTCAAATTTTCAAAGTAGACCATCAGCTTCAGTGTGTTGGTGATTTGCTTTGATCCTTGCTCCCAGAGATGGTAAGCAAATGCCTGACTAGGGTGCCACCAAATAAAAATCCCCAACAAGCCTCTACTGCTAGACTCTTTTGTACCTAACTTTTAGAAATTATAAATAGGCAAGGAGACCTGCAAGCCAGTGAAGCATCAGGCCCAATATTGGCTCATTCAGGCATACTCACTTTGACAGTCTCTTCTGGATTCATAGATAAACTTCCCTGCATCTTTAAATGACACCTATCCCCTGAGGATCAGCTTTAATTTCTGGAAAACAAAAGAGCAGCATTGCAGTTTTCCATGCTGGGAATGTTTCAAGTACGAGGATCTGACTGCTCATCTGTCTCTGCCTCCTGGGCCAGGGGGAGGAGACAGCTCCGACAATAGTTGCGATTGAATGACTCAATTACAGTAGCAGCAATTTTCCAACCTGATTACTTGTGTCAGGTGATAATCTGCGCGCTCTCATGCATGGTGTCACTTGGAAGCAGTCCTTCTTGCAGGACTAGTCCATCACATAGCAGGAATCAGGTTGCTTTAGTTCAGTATTTTTTAAAAACATGAAGTCATTCTTTAAGTATTAGCTGAATGTGTATGCACTGTAAATGTTTGACCTCAAAAGGTGGCTCTAGTGAGACTAGTAGCAGAGTCCCCTTTGAAATCAGAGGACAACAAATTTTGTCTTGATGAGTTGTTAGAGCAGATGGAAGAATTTTAAGGCAGGCCAGACTTGTAAAAAATACTGATTTTGTTGAGTTGTCACAAAATCTGGTGAAATTTCACAAAAAACAGAGAAAAATAACATTTTTAGTTTTGACATTTTCAGAATAACTTTAAAATATTTTTAAAATGTACTTCAGATGCATTTTCCAAAGGCTGAAACAACGTTTCAACTGTTATTAAAAAAAAATCTTTCAAGTCACTTCAACTTAACATTTGGGGTGGATTTTATTGAGTTGAAGAGTTACATAAGATACAGTGCAGCCTAGTGGAAAGAGCGTTGGCTGAAGAAGCAGAAGTATTTGACTCTCTGCTGTGGTCTTGACTTGTGTCAGCCTACAATATGTTTTAATATGTGGGGTTTGATTTTGGGGATCCCCAGTCTGGGAGGTGTACTGCCGGAATTTGGGGGTGCACGCACACAGACAGATTCTTTGCTATGCAGAGCACATGGCTATGGCTAAGGGATTCTCTGCAAGCTGCCACCTCCCCCGAGCCCACACAATTTGCAGGAGGCATTAAGTAGATCCATTCCTCAGCAGAGGAAAATACTCTGAGCTTCATTTTGGGGTCAGGAGCCCTTTCAAGGCTTTTCAGCACAGCGGGCAGAAATGAGATCAGCTGCCTTAGGATGATATCCAAAGGATAACAAAACTTACTTTTGCTGTGACAGCAGACGTGGTTCAGGAAGAGAGGGAAGAGCTTGCTGCAAGCTTGGGGAAAGGGCAAGAGTGCAGGGCTGAGGGACAGCAGTGAGATCCCAGCAAGCTCAGGATGGGTTTTGGGTGCTGTAAAGGTTGAGAGGGGTCTGAGGCAGTTTAGATGTGGAGGAGACCCTTCTGTTGCTTCCTGTGGTAGCCACTACTACTGTTTTTGCTGGAGGAGGTAGCAATGCATTGTTTGTGCTGCAGGTTAGAGCAGCCAGTCCTTCCACACTGCTGCTCCTTGCTGCTGAATATTGGTCTATTGATCTTGAGCTCCTCGGAGTCCTTCACACTGCCCTAGTGCATTTTACCTGGCTTAGAAGCGGGCACAACACCCACTGCTCGGAGGTCACAAATGAGAGGTGCTTTGGGTAGGGAGAACCTGCTCCTGGGTGAAAACAACCAGAGAATTTAACAGCTTCAAAACTTAAAAGCCACAATTCCCCATGTCTGTTGCATGTCCCAGGCATAACCATTCTTAACCCTGACCTACAACTTCATGTGAGTGAAGAAACACCATAAGGCTGGTATTAATGACTCCACCACCCTTCTATGGGTCTGGGGTCATTTCCTCAGCTGCACTGTCACCTCTGGCTGTGATCTCTGTTCTGGCAGCAGGTTTTCCTTTAAGGACATTGGCACTCCTGTTTTGTTGTATATGTTTGTTGTCTATAAACCAGTTCTCAGTTACTGATTTCTGCTGACATGCTTGAACACTTGTGCACTAAATTCACTGTGTGCAGTATACAATCTATATGCTATGCAGACAATGTAAGAACTTTTTAGAGTGGTCAGCTGTGGCTGTATCTTTGAAAAATGCAAGAGAGTAGAATTGGCCAAGTGTAGGATTCAGTGCAATTTAATATTTAGCATAACAAGTTCATTCAATCTAAAGGGAAGTTGGAGTGGGAAGGAGAGCAGGTGCCAGTGGGTAACTGCAGCACTTCCCTCTCATTAAACCACGCTGCTGTGCAGTGATGCCAGGAAACTGCACACCAAGGGGATGGCACAACTTAGCAGACATACTTCTGGGAAGATGAAAAAAAAAAAAATTGTGTTGAAATCAGCATCACCAGAAAATGGAACCAGCTCCACGTGATTCCCTGAGGAATCAGAGGAGGCTGGAGAATAACTGGATCTCTCTTACAGCAAAGAAAGTTTTTTAGTTTATAAACCAAATATTCTCTCCTGGAGTTCAAATTGTTACGAGGATTCAGCTATGTCATTTCTTTCTTTGGAAAGCTGGTATTGGACCCACTGACTCTCACAGGAAAACTCTTTGCTAGAAAGTTTTGGCCATTCCAGATCTTCCCCTGTGTTAGTACCTGGTACCAGCATTGCTAATGCAACAGGTTTGTATACCCCTGTTATCTGGAACTGGTTCCTGTGAGAACTATGGATGAGAGTTTCCTCCTGCCACCGTCTTTTGAGCACTGGACAAGCTTGGAGCACATCTAATGATCCAGCTCCTCAGGGACTTGGGTACCTGGAGAAGGCTGCCTTAGGACTTTTACGGTATTACACAAAACTGAGTTTTATTTCTCCCTGAATATCCTGTGGGTTGCTCCTTCTATGGGAGGAGGCTGGAAAAATGGGTGCAAACAGGCTTTTTAATTGCCTCCAGGGAACTGGGAGGAACAGGGATTGGGACTGATGCTCTGGTGAAGGAACAGCTGAGGCTCGCAGCAGCCTGATGCTTTCGATGGCTCTGGAGCAGGCAAGGCAAGCAGCAGAGCTGTGGTGGATGTGCAGCTTTAGGGAAGGCAGGCTCCTCTACCAGGACCTGAGGCTCCCAGAGAATTTTTTTCCCTGCAAGCTCAAGTGTTGACTGAATCTCCTGGCTAGGTCAGGTAACACGACATGCAGAGGACACTAGCACTATTTTGGCTTAGATGCCTCCATTCTGTTATGTGCCAGGTGCTTCACATAAAGGACAGCCCAGTGTGATTTCCTGCCCTGCAAGTGTCTATAATCCAGTAGGAGAGAAGAAATAATAAATTGCCACCCAAAACTGTGGCATTTGCATCATCAAAATGATGCTGTTGTCCTGGCAAAGCTTAACAATTGCCTTATTTTTTACAGGTGTCAGGACAGAAGTGATCTCAGAAGGTATGAAAGCAAGAAATGAATTGGGTTCCCAGGTGTTTACGGGGACACTCGGTATGACAGGCCAAGCTGAAGGTGTCTGAAAATGTAACATGCTGCTGAAGTCAAGAGCAGCCTTGCTGTACTGATGCTACATCCAACAAAGGAGCCCTGGCAGGTCTGGGGTACACCAACCATGCCTGCTGTTTGGTGTGTTTAGAGAGCAGGAACCCAAAGAGAATCTCAAAAAGGAGGATATTGACACAGCGACAGGAACATTTCTCCAGCTGTGGGTCTCCATCTCTGAGACTGGCATTGAAATGGGACACCAAGCATTAAGACTGTTCACACAAATCCTGGCAGTGCTCAGGGAACAGGGCAGCAACTCCGCTCCTGCAAGCTGAGGAGCAAGAAATGGCTGCAACTAATGACTGTGAGCACATACTGAGGAGTGAGAAACAAAATTCAGACTTGAAATTGGAGAGGATTTATCACTGGAGATAGGCAAGAGGAAATATAAACCGGCTTCCAATGGGTCCAACAAGCACTGGTCTCGCAGCACAGTTCAGAGTGAATAAGAGGGAAACAAAAGAGGAGTTGTTCAGAAGGTGGGCAGTAATTGAGACACAAGATAGCTGAGTTTTCTGCTCTGTGAACAGCCAGAAAAGAGATCGTATGCAGAAATAATCTGAGATATTTCACTAGTTCTGAGTATCCAGACTTGGGGATAGCTTAGTTTAACTCTAAAGTCATCCAGCAGTGATGAATTAGCCAGTTGCCTTGGAAAACTGTTTCAGTTATTTTCACTAGTAATAGAAATACATTTTTCTAACCATTACGTCTTGTTATTATTTTTTGTGTGACATTAGCGCCCTGGAACTCCAAGCATGGAATAAGGTTTATCTGTATTTGTGCCACATGAATACAACAGTCCATGTGTCTGCAGACTGTAAAATAGGAGACAAGAATCAGGAGGTGGAAAGCTACGGCAGGGAGCTACACTGCGTACCACAGAATAACCAAGGAGCATGACAGGAGAGTCATAAAAAATAAATACATTGAAGAGAAGCACAATGAAAAAAGAATTCAAGAAAAAAAAAATCAATAAATGCCACAGCAAAAAAAGGAAAAAAATTGGAAATGGTTAGAAAATGGAAGAAAGACCAGAAAAAAGTCAAAGAAACAATAGCTAGTTTTAATCTGAGTTGCGCGCAGTGCAGAGAGTTGGCAACACCTGCATGTTGTACCATTGGCAGCTATGCAGAAGGAACAGCAAGGGCAGCTCGCCTGTTCTTTTCTCACTCCTCTAATGAAGAGAGACATGCTGCCTGCTGGAGACCATTGGGTTTGATTTTTCATGTATCAGTTTATTTTGCTGCTCACTTTCAGTTTTGCTTCTAAAACTCTTTCAGGAGTACTTTTTTCTTGCTTTCTCCAAAGCTT
>NW_010110425.1:112613-166541 GCF_000699245.1 Pterocles gutturalis | reverse complement strand
CTACTTTGCATTTTTCCAATGTATTTCTGAAATTATTACTTTATTGTTTTTTAAATTAAACCCTTCTGGTTTTATTTTTAGCTTTTATATCCTCCCTTATTTCTTAGTAATAGCTAGGAAATAATACATTAAAAATTGTGATATAAAAGGAGAGGGGGGAGAGAATCCCTCTTCCCAATCTGCTGACTTAATTCTTAGCTCTTAGCTCTTAGCTAAGGGGAAAGATATTTCTGAGCTCCCTTAGAAAATGTAATTATAGATTTAATTCTCTGGTACATGTTTTGCATGGTGCTGAGGGAGTTGGCCAGCTTCATTCTGAGTCCACTTTCTCTCATCTTTGAAAGGCTATGGCAAATCGGGATTCCCTGCGGACTGGAAAAAAAAAAAAGGTAATTGTTTCTCCAATCTGCAGAAAATTAAGGGGAAACTGACTGGTCAGTCTTGCCTCTTGCCTGTGAAATTGCTGGGGGAAGTCTCCAAAGAAGCTCTTTCCATCTGCATGAAGGACATGAAGGTGACTAGAAACAGTTAGATTGGATTTACCAAGGTTAAATCTTGCTATACCAATCTGATTGCTTTCTGCGATTAGAAGATGGGCTCTGAGGATGAGGGAAGAGAAGTGGATGTTCTTTAGCTTGACTTTAGAAAGTTCTTTAACACAGACTCCCATGGTATCCTTGCAGTCAGACTGAGGGGCTATGGACTGAGTGGTTGAACAGAAAAGTTGCAGATAAACTGGCTTGATTTAACAAATTTGTAGATTACAGTAAATGACAAAAAATTGGGGCAATAACTGATAATCTAAGCACAGGGTTGTTATTAAAAGACTGTCTGGGTGGAAAAAAGCTTTGCAGGAAAGGACCCGTGGGTCCTGAAAAGTAACAAATGGAACAAGAATCAGCAGTGTGCTGCTGTAGTGATGGCATCGAACTGGAGCTGGAGCACCTGACTTACAGGGAGAGGCTGAAGGAATTGGGTTTATTCTACCAGGAAACAGAAGGCTAAAGGAACGATTCACTTAGAGTCTTCCATGTCCTAATGAGTGGCTGACAGAAGAAACAGGTTCTTTCCAGAAACATATAGAGAAAAGGGATAGCGGGAACAAGTTACTACACGAGATGTTTCAACTACACATTAACAGAAAAAGTTGTTCAGAATGAGAGTGGTTAAAGAATGGAACAGCTTGACAAGATTAGAGATTTTCAAGAAGCTGGATAACCTTGAGCAACCTGATCTTACTCTGAAGATCACTCTCTGAGCAGGAGGTTGGACTAGCCTCCAGATATCCCTTCCAATTCAGAATTTTCTATCACCTTTAAAACCCTCTTTCGAGTATTCTGCAATTAGATTCTTCTTTGGATTCCTTTTTCCAGATTAAACAAGCCCAACTCTCCCATCCTCTTCCAGAAGGTTGTATGGTCTAAGTCCCTGACGATTTCGTTAGCACTCTGCAAGTGTTTTTCAATACACCTCTTGAATTAGGAGACCCAAAACAGATCACAACATTGCAGGTGTAACTTCCCTATAAGCAAGCAGGAAAAGGTTACAATTTCTAATCTACTGGCCATGCTCCTTCTATTACAGTCAAGTATGCTGTTTGAAAGTCCAATGTGCAGAATTTTGTGTTGTTTTATTTCTGAACGTCATGAGATTTCTGTTGCCCCAGACTCAAGTTTGTCAAGTTCCTCGTGACTTGAAGTTTTTCTGTCATTTGGCAAATTTCCATCTACCCTATCTTCACCTGCAAATATGCTGACGATGCATTCTGTCTGATCATCCAGGCCTTTGATAAAGATGTGGAATAATATCATCCCAGAATCAAACCCTATTGTACTCCACTTGTTGCCAGTTGCCAGCTGGATGCTGAACTATTCATTACTGCCCTTTGAGTCTGGTAATCCAACTAATATTCAGCCTATTTAAGCCCATTCATCCAGCCTGTACTTTTCTCAATCACAGAAAATGCTTTGCAATCAGATGTCAAAAGCTTTACTCAAGATATTTTACAACTACTGCTTTTCCCTAGAGCACTTACTCAGGGTGGTGAGATTCAGCTATGAGCAGGAGTCAGATAGGGCTTAGACAACAAAGAAGGAATTACTGGTATCAGCTATCATGAAAAAATGATGGATGTTTTCAAAGGGCAGTTAAGGTCTTGCTGCACAATCACATATAATATATTCCCAGCTAATGTGACACAAGCTGGGAAGCTGGCTGTGTACATGTACATTAGCCTTGTCTGACAGATGTACTTGACCCCTTGACTAGCAGCGGTTTGGTACAGACTCTAAAGGAGGTAAAGACCTGAGCCACAGCTGGACCAAGAGCTCCTCTAGTTTCAGTCTGTCCTCTGAAAACCCAAAAAGGAGCAGAGTGATACAGTGAGCATCCATACATGCGAGCTTGGAACACCAATCAGGTGATTAACACATGAATAGCAGGTGGGTTTTCCAAGACTCCTTTAACAAAGAACAAAGAAAGTGGTGTGTAGAAGGAGTCTCATTCATACCTTTTTCATCCTGTGTAATTTGTCTATGAGCCAACGACTTTATCCCATAAATATGACAACCTAAGTGAGCCTTCTTTGATCCCTCCCTGCTAGGCAGTGTGGCTGCATGGCGACAATCTCTATCCACACTTCACTGCAGAGATGCCACTCACTTTGAAAATTCCTGTCAGTTCTAGAATGGGCTGGAGGATCTCATCTGGGACTTAGGACACCTACCATTAGCTCTGAAAAAATTAGTTTGAACTGTTTGCTTTGGAGATGTTTGAAGAACAAGAGTGAGCCCCCTCCAAAGGGGGCAATTCATCGTAAATCAATTTTGGCATTCCTTTATGTATTCTAAATATGTGTTGTGCAGTAAGCTGAGTGTTTTTTTCATGTTTCTGGGGGTCTCGGTGTTGTTGACATTTTTATCTACATAAAGAAATCTCGCATGAAATAGTGCATTCCAAGGTACAGCCACCAGCAGGACCTGCCTGTGCCACACACACTTTGTTGCACCGACTGCTGCTTTCGCTTGTCTCGATCAGGTCGGAGCGCTTTCACCCTGAGTGCAGTGTTCAATGTCCTTGGGAGAAAAAAAATGACAGTTGTAATGATCGTCTCATTTATGTGGCGTGAGTACAGGAGAAAAGTGCTGTGGAGTTTTCCAAAGTGCTTTTCAGCACCATCAAATAAATAAGAGGAGAAGCTCTTTGCTTTTCCTCCTGCTGTTGAAGGTAATAATTGCCTGAGATGAGGAGGGAGAACATAACAGAACTACTTCTATGTAGGATAGCTCCTTCTTCATTTGCAGTCACCACATATAATTAGATTCAAAGAGAGTTTTTCTGTTAAATCAGATGTATCTGTGCTACTTCTAGTCTGGATCCTCAGCTGGTGAAAATTATTGATCTGGTTTGCCTTAGAGGCTGGCCCAGTGTTGCTACAAGCACATCTCAAAGCCTTTCTAGTATATTTTGACTACCTCCCTTCTGAACGCTAGGACCACAGCTGGAGATGTCCATCTCACAGATGTGCTCACCCATCTAGTTATGACTCTGCTTCCTTTGGGTAAAGGGTAAGTAATGTGTCCTGAGCTGCCACGTGTACAAAATTGAAACCTACTGAAGCTGGATGATGACCATTTGAAAGCAAGATTCCCTGAAATCAATGTAATATCCTGAAAGATGCATCACTAATCCTACTCCTGCAGTTGTATATAGAAATTACAACAAGTTCACTGTTTCTCAGCCCTCTTAATTAAAACGCAGACCTCACGATAGGCAATTGTCCCTCAGGCCCAAGGATTTGCTTATCTCTTGCAAGCTCGGTAGCCACTAGAGACTTTGTCCAAAAGTAGGATGCAAAAAACTGAAGAACAAGACTCCCCACCTCTGATAAACCTTGTAATATGCCTCACAGAATTAAAAAATCTGCAAGATGATTTTTAACATAGTACAGGAAGCACAACAGCATGTGGCATCTAAACAGCGCTGAAGCATAAGATCGTAAGTTGCCTGAGCTCCAAGTGAGCCCAGGACCTCCCGTCACCTTTTCAATTTGCTAATGCTTGCAGAAATAATAAGTGAGCAGTAGGTAGAGTCAGCTGAGCCCAGGAACTAATAAACTCATCTAAACAAGCAGAGGATATAGCAGGTCTCTGTATTTTGCTGCCAGCTGCATCATGCTTCAGCTGTATGAACCATAATACTTTCCACCGGGATCAATGAAATTGTGTTAGCACATCAGTAACATACTTGAGGATCCAACACGTATAGATGGTTCCCATGGTACTGTAATTCCTTGCCTGGCCTGCTGAAAGATACATCTCTGTACTGCGGAAGAAATGTGATGACAATAAAAAAAGTCTGAGAAAAGCAAGTTGAAACTTTCTACAGCCCCCGATTCTAGTGCAGCTGCCATGACTCTCTTTGGGATCCTAACGACATTGTCTTTTAATTTGTCTTTGTGTATAGCGAATGTTAATAGAGAGATCTCTAGCTGTATTTATTTCTGTATTAAGGGATATTCAGATCCACTGTGTACATGCATACCAAAATTATGAGGGTAGGCTGCTACATCTCTCTGCATATGGTGAAGAAAACTGTTTAATGGGGTTATCCAGCAGGGAAGGAGGAAAGAAAATGTGATAAAATGTTATGGGGATTGAGCCGATTAATCCACCGCTCTCACTAATGTGATTTGCATGGGCAAGGAATACATGCTTTGCCCTGTAATATTTTGTTGAGTCTCTTAAGATCACTTCTATGCTCCTTTCCTTTGTAAAACAAAGAGAACAACTACATTTTGTCAAAGAGAAAGTTTAACTTTTAAGTCTCCTCTGCAACTTCTTCCTGTGAACCGAATGTAGAATGGCTGCCAGATGCTTTAGGTATAGCTGTTAGAGATTTGTGGCCTCAACCTACAGGTAATGAATAGAAGAAACAGATACATTTAAAGGCAATTTTATCAGTATAAACACAGAGACATGAAAAAATGAAGATTTATTATATGCAAGGAATAAACCTGAAGGGGAATGACCACTGGGATCTCAAGTAGGAACTATGAGAACAAGTGGCCTCTTTCAACTTCTTTTGACTACAACAATCAAAACATTTACACCACAATTCAAACTCTGAAATGCAGTTTAAGGTGATGTAGCTCACACCCTTTGTGAGAGAGCTTGCACAGCCTCTTGGCAAACGGCCAGGACAATAGCTCCTGTTTGTCTGAGTGTGGATAAAGCACACAAACCTGTCTGGAGGGCAAAGTCGTCTCAAAAAACTCGTCTCCCAAAGTCATCATGTTAAGTAGGAAGATGACCATCAGCCATACTGGTGAATTACAAAGGGATTTCTGAAACAGAGGAAGAATCATCCTAAAAAGAAGTAAAGAAGCAACATGAAAATTTGTGATGGGGGAGGGAGGTCTTGGAGTGAGAAGAGCAGCAGTCTGAACTTGGTTTGGGGCTGCCAGAAGCTGCCCCATGGCACCACCACCCTGCCCAGGCTGATCCAAGCATCTTCCCCTGGGATGCTGCAGGGATCTGGTACCCAGCCAGCAAGGGACAGCACATTTAGAAATCTGTATGTGTTAATGTGTGTAAGTGTCTAGTATTGTGATCGTCTGTCATACTACTGATCCTGACCTTGAATGTACAGTTCACCATTTGTCAGTTAACTATATGTTGATAAAAGACTGAATAAACTGCTTTGATTCTGATTTAGCTGAAACTACACAAGCAGTTTTTTTCCCTGGAATACCCTCTCTCACCATCTATGACTTCTGTTATGTCTGAGTACCTTCACACAAGCCCAAGTCATGTGTCTGCCATAATGTTTTAGGTCCTGAGTTCTGTGAGATAAATAACACGTAGGCTCCACACTTCTGGAGCTAAATTGGCCTCCTGTGGAGAAAACTATTTGCCTATAACATGTGCTTTACTGAATGACTTCATTATGTTTTCTACAAACTCTTCCTTCTGCAATCTGTGCCCCCCTCTCCCAAAACTAAGCTGCTACAAACTGTCCTGAAGCCACAAGGACTCCCAGAGGGATGATCTCTCAGGGAAAAAATACAAGAGCGCCCAAACCTCTTGTCCCCACTGTTCCACAAAAGACTTTGTTTTCATGTTCTTCCTCCTCTTGAGACATGTTACTTCAACTTATAATTAGGTGTAGCCCTGCAAAAGGTTCTCACACCTTCTTCATTGAACTTTAACCCTTCAAGGTCCTTTTCCATGGGACATATTTATTCCTAGGGAGTGGAATTCTTCCCTTGCTTTTTCAGACATTACTCCTGATGCCCTTGGCAAACTGGAACGTAGCAGCGTTAGAACCAAAGCACTCTTGCAATAAATACTGTACCGTAATTTTAGCAAAGCAGTAGCATTGATTTACACACACAGCTGAATGCCATGAATAGACCTGTATTGGATGAAGAAATACGGCCAACAGAAGCTCTTGTTTTATTTGCTTTCCCCTTCTTGTTATGATTATGTCTCTGTATATGTACAGTACACACAGTTACTAGTTTCCTGGATCACCATCACTCAGAAGTGTTTAGGACAAGCTATCTCCTCTGTTCGAACATAAATATCCTGATGAACCTTCTGGTACGTTCCTAATTAAAACTGTGAAAATTAACAAAGTCAGGTTGAGAATTGTGCCTGATTATACTTTTCCCTATCAAATGCATTTTGGAGAAATCACCCCATATTTTTGTGTTATTCTCAAAAATTCTAGTTTTCTAGCCTTTTTCTGTAACTGTCCTAGTCCCGTAACACTCCCATTCTCCCCATTTTCCACATTACTCTACTAAGTATGGCAATTCGGGGTAGTAGCTGTCATGCATAAAATCTAAGGTAAGAAACTCAAGCATTTTGACTCCAAAACTTTGGAGAAGTTCTCGCTGTGAATAGCAATTTCAGATGCATGGGGTGATTTCCCATATAAAACTTGTGCTGTATAAACATACCTGAGCTAACTGGAAATCGGCTTGAAGACTGCATGAATCCTGGTTATCTGAAAACTTGGTGTATCCTTGGCTGCTCTGTTATAGTGCTCAACTTAAAGGCAGCTTGGGTTGTCTGTATCCTATAGTTGGTGTAGACACCCTTAGAGTCAGCAAAGGCTCAGAAACCAATAAGAAGAGCCAAAGCATATTATTTTCTTGTTGCTTTCAACGTGGTTAAGCGAATTAGGCTATGGAAGTCTATTTTGTCACTTATACATCTCTCAAGATAAAACGGCCAGGTACTGGCTACAGGCTGAGTAATATTCATGTTTATCTTCTGCGTTGCTTACTGTTGAAAAATCTTAGTTTTTCAGCCGGCTCCTTAAAACATACACCCATGCACCTTTCTTCCTGTCTCCTCTGCTCATTGAGATCTGCAGCACAGAGGAGTGCTTTAGTGCAGATGTGTTTTTGTTCAGGGTGACATACCAGTGTGCATGGGTCTCTTACTGTTAGAGATGCACAGTAATGGATGACAGCCTCTGCTGGTCCTAATAGCATCATTAAAATTAATAGCACATGCAACTTGCTGAACTGAACAAGAATATGCCAAAACAGACTTCAGTTCTCTAAGCCAAAAAAGCTTTAATCCTCCTTCCTTGGGACTGAGTGGAGATTTCCCCATCTGCCTGCAAGCCTGTAGAGCAAGAACCTTGTTTAGGACTCTCTGCTTAAACCAGATGATTGTCTCAATTATTTTAAATACTGTTGGATGTGTGGCAGGAAGAGATGCCATCCAGAGGGACCTTGACAGGCTTGAGAGGGGGGCCCATGCAAACCTCATGAAGTTCAACAAGACCAGGTTTTCAGCGAAACCTAGAACATATGTTTCAATCGTAAACATACCTTTCTTTTCAACACAGTCATATTCCAGTCCTTAGAAAACCTCTGACCTCCCCTCAAATCTTGAAGACAGTACAGGTCATTGCAGGAAAAGATGGGAGATTTCTTCTGACTTCCAGAGCTGCTGTGGTTGCAGTTCAGCCCACCGATCAGGCTTAGAGAGTATTTCTACATGACAGCACTCCACTAACATAGTTGATTTGAGCTGTTTGGCACAGGTTGCCAAAAGGTTTCATGCAGACTCTGTTCATAAGAGTAACTGGGTTTTTGCAAAGCAGTGGCTGAAATGGGGCAACACTGGCTTAATTTTTATTCTGAGATCAGCTGTGCACCATCAGTTGGTGAGCAGTCAGACATAAGGACAAAGTGATCTTTTTTTCTCCTTTTCCACTTCTCAACTAGTTGTTTTTTTTTTAATTCACATCCTGAATTTAGTGATGAGCGTGTCCATTTTCCCCTGATGCACGTGGTAAAAAGAAAATAAATCCTCCATGAAGCTATAGCTATGAGTTCCAGTCTCAGTTCTCAGTCATCTTTGCAAAGTGACTTCAAAGGACTTTGAATGAGACTTAAATGACATATTAAAGGTTACAGGCAGTCTGTTGAAAAAGCAGGAGCAGAGTGTCAGTCTTGCCAGTGCACGAGGTAACCTGTGAATCAACACATCTATTTTATGACGCTGCTGTCTTCCTTTCTCAAGCAGTGCCCACCACTGTGGAAAATGAGCTGGCTGGCTTCACGTACAATTACCTTTTGCAATTACTATTTCTGTTTTTCAGTGCCACAGGGTTACCACCAGCATGAAATCTATCGTGTCTACTTGCAGACAATAAGTATCAGATGAGATGGTTTAATCACGGCTAATTTTCAGCCCTCATTTTTTCTTGGTTTTTCTCAGCTCGTCTCTGCTCTAGGTCAATGTGCAGCCAGTGAATTACTTTTTTTAAGTCTTTGGTAAAATTCCTACTGACACCTCTAGGCACGGGCAGCCTGTGTTTTGTCTCTGCATCCTGCTGGAGTCAGTATGTGCTCTCATGATGCACCTCCTGCCTCTTTTCCCCACTCTTATCATAGAATCACAGAATGGTTTGGGTTGGAAGGGACCTTAAAGATCATCGACTTCCAACCCCCCTGCCATGGGCAGGGACACCTCCCACTAGCCCAGGTTGCTCAAAGCCTCATCCAGCCTGGCCTTGAACACCTCCAGGGATGGGGCATCCACAGCTTCTCTGGGCAACCTGGGCCACTGCCTCACCACCCTCACAGGAAAAAACTTCCTCTTAATATCTAATCTAAACCTACCCTCTTTCAGCTTAAAAACCATAATGCTTTGTAAGGTGCCAGCCTGTGACAGGGTCAAACAAAGGTGGGTGTGGCTGGGAGGTGTTGGAATGGCCCAGATGTTCATTTGCTTCATGAAGTTCCAGACAACATAATTAGAAATAGGAAAAGTGGATTAGGCAAAATTAAGGCTGGCTGAGTTGAATACGATTATTTTATTAAGGAACACAGCTTAGTGAGGAAACACATCAAGTTTCCTATGTAACCTCAAAGCCTCGTGCTCCTGGGCATTTCTGACAGTCCAAAGGAAGCCCATAGGAAAGTCAAAGTGCAATGACTGGTGGTGGGCTTGATCTGCACCAATGCCTTTTCATTAGGAAGCACTGTTACTCTCATGGTCTTCTTCATACCCTCTCTGACCCATGTGATCACACAACCAACTCTGAAAAAATTAAATTGAAATATTCACAGGACTTCGAAGAACAGTCAGATCACTGCTTGTCCACCAAGGTAGGGAAGCTCCTTAAAGACATACTGATTTTTTCCGGTAGTGCATTAACAGGGGCTTGAAGATGGCAGGACAAATGGGAATATTTTCAGGCTGAGATGTAGGATTTTTGTTAGGACATAGCAACTTGACACAATCCTTGTTCATTTTTTCCATACTGCCAATGAGAGCTGAAGGCTCATTCCAGAGCTCTGGATAGTCTCCAGCCTCTGCTCTCAGCAGATGTAGTGAGCAGCCGAGCTCAGGGAGTGAATCTGTTGTCTGCCTCAAACAGGAAAGAATCCAGAGCGACACAGAACTGGGATACCTCATTCGAGGTGCTGTGGGAGTGGGTGAAAAAGGCTGATAGAGAAAAGCAGGTAGTGGTCAGGAATGACTGCAGTTGGTTTTATATTCATGTGTCTACTGCTTGGAATCCTCACTGATATTGAGGTTTGAGTGGCTTGGGAAATATTTGCATGATCATTTTTGGTTAAGAAATGAAGTTCCAGTGAAAGTGAGTATTGTTTCCATTCAATATAAAGGGTAAGATGTACAGTATTCTTAAAACAATCTGTTTTGATATTTTAGGGGAGGGAAATAGGGTAAAAATAGACTTTTCCCATCTACTTCAAATGTTTTAAAATCATATTTTAAAATCTTATGTGTCAAAAACCAAAATAAAACCATTCACTCTAAAGACTCTAAACAAACTGTTTACATGTATGTTATGGAGAAAAAACCAGTTTGTTTTTTTTTTCTCCTAAGTAGAACAACAACAACAAAAACGAAAAGTCAGCAACTCAACTTGCTCATGGAAGTCACTTTACTTTGTTCCCTACTCAATTCTATTTGTGAGTTTTCCCAAGTATTAAGACACTTGTAAGTGAAGATATTTGTCTAGTAAACTTACAAATGCTGTTTTCTGTTTCCGTTTACTTCTGCATGTTAATGTTTGCGGGCATTGCAAGCTGATTCTGAATAGCTATGCTTCCTTTTTAATTGATTTGTTACTAAATTTAGAGCTGCTCCCTCCATGGAGTATACTGATTACCTCCCCTCCAAATTTTGGGGAGTTTTATGCAAAAACTACCTGCATTATCAAACTGTGAGGGATGAACTAATTTCAGATGATTTCTGGAAGTATTAAAGTTGCAAAGCACTGACTGGCCCTGGAAAAAATAAATGTAACTAATCTGCAGGTACACTGAGGTTCATGACAGCGATAGTGCTGTGTACAGTCTCAAGATCTGAAGATGCTGCTTATGACATAGGCAGTCCCACTCTTTACAGTAAATTTTACTGGATGGATTGAAGTTTTTGAAAGGGGAAAAAAAATATCAGATCAGGTGGGATCTAATTTTCTGGGATTGTTAAACACCAATATAGGTTTCACGCTGAGTGTTAGTAGAGACAAGTGGTAAATCAGTGTCGCTTCCTCTGTTGGACACTGTGATTTTGCAAGACAGGCACAACTTACAAATATATAGAGACAGGGAACAGTATGGCAGAGAAAACTACACCATGAGTGCATTAAGCCCTGCTAATTTTTAACGTGTATGTAATGTTATTCTCATCCATCCATGGGTCTAATTTGGTCTTAATAGAAACAGCCATAACTCCCACTGAATTTGATATTTAAGAGAAGTGATAAGAGGTGATAAAAGCCACACTGCAAGGTTATAAAATCTAGTGATGCACCATTACACTCCAATTAAAAGATGCTATAAGTGACATTTGCAATCATTCAAAAATGAATAGAAACGGGGCTGAAATACATGTTTTTGTAAGATATTTTTTTTTTCGGCTATGACAAGACAGTTAATGTTTGAAGAAACTAATTTGAGGATACTAAAAATTAAATTGCCTTTTTGGGTTTTTTTTTTTGGTGTGGAATGAAACAGAGGAGGGAAGAAGTCCCCTTTAATGAGTGAGTTGAGAAACTGGTCTGCTGCACAAAATGTAAAAAACATTTAATTTAGTATATTTTATTATCCAATATAGCAATTCACAAGCCACAGAGTCCTCATAGAGATGTTAAAAATGCAAATTGTGCTGACATTATTTAATCTAATACTTTGGTTACCTGAGGGCTTTTCTGCATCCCAGTGCTTCCCACTCTTTGATTATGCACTGTACTCAGGCAGGACAGAAAAAAAATCCTCCCACCAACATCAACAAAAAGTCAAATGTAAGATCTGGCTTGTATTTCTCCATGTGATCCTTCTCAGCCCCTGTGTCTCAGGTGCTTCTGGGCACCTATCTCCATAGCCTCCAAGCTGTGGACTGAGACTTTCAAGTACTTTTCGTCAGGGTCCTAGTATCATAAATGTCCATAGCCACAGCCCCACACGTGGCACAGGCAGAAGAGGCACTTTTTGAAACTTTGCATTCTGACAGGCGTAAATGAAAGGACATCAAAGTGCTCACATTTAATTATAATTTAATAATCAGTTGATGTTTTATTTCTCCTTAATTTTACTGTTATGTAGCTCTCAACACCGTGCCCCAGACCTTGAATAGCACCTCCCATTCCCTCCCCTGTCATGCTACAGCTGCAAAACCCCTCCTTTTGCTGCCATCCCCTTGCTGACCCTAGAGCTGAGCTATGGGGTCTGTCACTCCTTCGACACACAGGCAGAAGCTGTCTCAACCACGCCAGCAGCAGCTGCATCTCCGTGAGTTGATTTTGTGCTGACACAGTTTATAAACTCTCATTTCCCCCATGCCACAGGCAAAGCAGGGACTCTTGCCAAGATGTGGGTGGGGATGGCTGGTGGAGATCAGTGAATGCTCAGGTGTTTGAGGACAAGAGTGACTATTCCCGTAGGATGATCTGGGGCACTTGCTGTCCTTCAGTCCCACTGCAGCCAGACCGGTGCCAAGTCCTTCTCGGGGTTGCCTGTCTCAGACTTCTGTGGCTTTACTGAACAAAGTTTAGTTTGTGATTTCCAGTCTTCATCATCAAAGACCTGCTCTCCAACTGTTACAATTGCAAACGCATGTTCATTCGTACAAATCACTGAGGCCAAACGGGCCACAGACATAGGTGACATCTGACATGAGAAAGGCATGAGCCTTTCTAAGCCAAGAGGTGTCACAGCTGGGGGTTGGATTCTGCCACCACATGAAAACTGAGTAGTATCTCACTCAACTGGCAATCTCACTGAAATAAAAGAAATTTCTAACCAAGAAAGCCCTGCTTATTAAACCTGAGCCAGATCAGCAGTATATTCTCTGCAGTTCAAAAGGGAGTCAAAGGAAAATATTCAAGCTGAACAACCTGGTGTTCTTAACTCCTCAGGGCTCAGTGTCTGGGTCCTGCTTTGGCGGTCCTGGAGTCCAAGATAACTTTTTCTTTTACTTATTTCAAAAATTAATAAAGCTGAAGCAATTATTCAAAATTCTCTCCCTAAGGAGATGAAAACTCTCTTGTAATTTGCAATTGGCTTGAGGAGGGCCATTAGTACTAAACATAAGCTCATATCTGTGGTGTGGAAGACTTCATTTAGCCAAGATCTTCAAGATGGAACTATTCCATTGGAAAAATAAAAACAAAAACCAGAATTAACATTTTAAATCTATGCCCATCTTCGGAGATTGTTTGCTGGCAGAGGCTCAAAATGACGACAGTTAGAAGGTAAAATAGTTTGGCTCAAGGGATGAACAGGTCAACTGCAGCTGGAAAAATGATGCTTGTAAACTGGGAGACAAAAGAGAAAAACTGTTTTCTAAAAGAAGCTAAATATTTTCTAAGAATACAGATAGATTATTTCATTATTGCAGTTTTGTTGTAGTGAGAAATAATCAGTCCTACTGTGTAGCTGTACTGAATTTGTACAAATACTACTTTGTTTCACAAGTTTTGGTATGGGAAAGCTCAGCCACTGTCAACAACGATAACTTCAAGACATATCTAATTCTGCAATAACATCTCCGGGCTGGATTTTGGCCATAATTTTTTATTTTGCAGAAAGTGAAAGAGACATGGAGTACTACATCATGCTCAGAAATTCACTGGGTTTCTTGTAACTGCTGGCTACACACAGTGATAATGCTGACATGCCCACTGTAGGACTCATCTAGGAGCCAATGAATGTATGCATTGTATCAACTACATTTTATGTTCCATTAACAGCATATTTGAAGAGAGGAGATTGTGCCATTAACAGCATATTTGAAGAGAGGAGATTGTGTATGCCTAAGCACTTAATGTCATCTCTGCATTTCAACTGGCTGACAGGAAAGCTTGGGAATAGAAATATCAGAAAGAAACAAACAACTAGACTGGGCAGGAAGATAACCTCTGGTTTGAATGGAAATTATGGAGGATAGACTGGGAAGGTGTTCAACGGGGAATTTGCACAATGTATTAAAACTAAGATACAAATGGGGTGATGTGAAGGACACCAAAGAAAAAGAAAGGAAGGCTCACATCATCAAAGAAGGCAAGGAATAAAGGAAATAACTGCAGTTGTTAGTCCATGAAAAAGAGGAGCACTGCTACAAATCCAGCCTCCGGCGAAGTCACGATGTTTGAAGTGTAGTTTGAGATCATCCAATCCACATGATGCATTGCACAAATTTGTAAAAACAAACAAACACACACAAAAGAACACTAAAACCAAAAAAAAGCCAAAGGCCAAAACTTTCTTAGTTGTAAATGATTATAGTGGGAAACTGTGCAACTTCCTCCAAGAGATCCTTCCAAAGTCAGAGCAATGAAGTTACATGGGTTGACTGAGAGGAAGGATTGTCATGCGGTCAAAACTGAGATGTGGTGCTTAGAAAAGTTGACTAATTTTAATATAGACTTCCTGAGGTGGTGACAGTGCAGCCGTACTGAGCAAGGGCATCTAGTACCATCTGAGGCATCTGAGGTGTCTGGGGTTATCCTGCCTGGCCTGAGGTTGACATCCCAAAACACACAGGTGACCTGTAGGTTCAGTGTCACATCTGCCACCTGGGTATCTTTGGACAACCAAGTGCATCTCAAAGGGCATTCGACACCTTTGTGTGGTTGACTGAATTGAGCCCTGATGTGCCACTTCACTCCAGATTTCTGAAACAGGTCTAGGATTTGAAAGAATTTATTTTCTGGAATTTAACCAATGGGATATTTAGTGTGCTTGATGGCTTCTGTGGCAGGGTTCAGTCTGAAGTTCAGACAACACAATACAAGGGTCTGCATGGAAATGTCTACATGGAGAACAAATGTCTAAGTCAGATGTAATCAATCTAGCCAGCAGAGCCTAGGGGGTGATTCAGCCGATCAGTCACTAGGTGCCTCCTTTTGGGAGATCTGAACCACTCTCTGCATGCCATTGACTGTATTGATTGGTATCCATTGTCTGTAACAGGAGCTGAGACAGCTTCATGTCTTTAAACACCTATCTCAATTTAGTCATCTTAATTACTTAGCGGTGATTACACCTTCGTGCATGTGATCTGGTCATGCAAACGGAGGTGCCTTCTGAGACAGTCTAAAGTACCCAAGGCATCCACATGGACGGGGCTGGCAGATAAAACATGAGACAAAAGGGACAGCAGGTGTGCAGTGTCCAGAGCTGTCTCAGATCATGCTGGATATCAACCAGCTTGACCTCACCATGGAAGACTTACTCTTGATCTCCTTTGGGTGTTCTGTACATGGTATAAAAGGTGCTTGACAATACAGGCTCACCTCAGGTGCCTAAGCTTAGGCACAGGACATGACTGAAGGCACCACTGAGTATCCCAGGCATCTGCACAGGGCTGACAGGTGGAATATGGCACTTAAAAGAAACCAGCACTCTTCTGAAGCAGCAGCTGGAGTTAGGTGAGCTGCTCTACAGCACCCAAAATGAGGAGTCATTTTAGCTGCATGTACTTAGGAAACTGAGTTGTGCCCAATGTCTCTCTGCTTCAGAGGATGCTATGAACTAACTTCCATTTATTACTAAGGATCATGAGAATTCTTGTCATAGAAACAAGAGTTTTCATAGCTCTGTTATCAAAATAGTTACTTTATTTTTAAATTAAAAGTTAATTAAAGGATACGTCTCATTTGATCTTCCAAGTCTCATCAAATGCTGTTGTTGGTGATCCAAGGATGGAGAGATGTAATCATATTTTGTATCTTTGTTTTTAGCTAGCTTTCCCCTAGAGAAATTTTCAGTTCTTCTATTTCTTATTAGCAGAATTGTGTTTTTCTATTCAGCAGAGAACTGCTTTTTTTTTTTTTTTTTTTTTTCTGAATGGCAAAATGTAGCATTTTTAATAGGTGAACAGATGTTGGTGGGAGTGTTTCAAATATACACTTGAAAATGTTGAGCTTGGAAATGAAGTCTGATAGATCTAAAAGGAAAACCCAGGTCTTTTAATAAATTAGGAGAAAAAAGACCTAGCTGTATAAAGAACCTTGCAAGATGCTGTGAGGACAAATACTGCTGCAAAGCTGGAGGGAAGCCAGGAGAACACAGTAAGCCAGGACGGCAGAAGAGAAGCTAAATAAGGGAGAGAAAAAATAAGACACAAGATGAGACAGCTGATAGAAACACAGAAAAATGGGCAAAGTACAAACACAGACTTGAGGAAAGATGTAGAAGCTGTAGAAGACACTTAGAATGATGGTGAGAAAAACAACCCCCAAACCTGGTGTGCTGCAGCACCAGATGGTTCAATGGGATGCTTAAGGAGAGGGTTGATTCACAAAATGCTACTTTTGGTAGTAAAACCAGCTTCAGAAATATGTGCCTTCTCCTTCTCCTCCCACACAGTGGTTCCTGCACGTATCACACGTATCCCCTCCTCCTTGGCTGCACTGGTTGGAGAACTTCCTTCTGTTTTCCTTCTCATTTTAAAGGGTTATATTTAACTTCTATGCAACACGTATTTCTGTGACCCTGGTAACAGAGCAGCTTCAAGAAGGGTGGAAGCGTGGAACTGTGTCCTGCAAAGCAGGAGAGGTAGCAAATCACTGCCTGCGCAGGACGCCGAGGGCTGTGCTAGCTGCCGTGGCTTTGCTGTTGTAGCCAATAGATTTCAAAAATGTATCCTGACCCAGCAACCCTTCACTTGCCCCATTCTGTTTCTCTTTCCTCAAAGTTGTTCCACCTGGGGAAAACCTTGTGATCCCACTCTGATTCCTGGTTAATTCCTGCTCCCCACAGCAGCCCTCATTGCAATGCATGCTCAGTCAACAGACATGGTGGTTCCAGAAAACCAAAGGCATGGAGTCTCATTTTTAATTTTTTTTTAATTATTTGTCCCTGCCAGGTAAATTTATTGTAAGAATGACACAAGGAAAATAGAGACACAGCTTAAACAGCTGCTGTTTGCAGGAATGTGACCTCAGCAGCTGTGTGTTCTTCTCAGACATTGCCAAAGATACTTTAAAAAACAAAGAATATCAAATATCAAGGAATATTTCAGGAATATGAAACATTGCATGCCATTCTGGCTTTATCATGGCACTGTAAGTGCTGAAATCTCAATGCTGTAGCCACAGTCTGGTGTGCCCAGGCCCTGATGGGAGGACTTTGTAAAGGCTGTCCTCCAGAGGCTAAGGTCCACTGCTATCAGTGTCAACAGTAAAAGGATAAAAGGAGGATAAATACTCCCATTGTAATTGCAGCCATTACGCTGGAGCCTGCAGCTCAGAAACCACTGGTAGATGACATACACCTATTCCCATGAATTATGTGAGGCACAATACAGAGCAGGCATAATTCAAGTGCTGTCTACCAACAAAATCTTGACAATGACAGTGTTTTAGGAAAGCTGTTGGCTATAGAGTCTCAAGTGGAACATCAAGAAAATAAAGGCAGAAGCACTGGGGATTACACTTTGAGGAGGAGTTGAGACAGGGTGAATGATATAAAAGCTGTTACCAGTTTTGATCGTATTTTGATATTGCACATCTTCCTGAGAACAGGATGAATGTTCATGGTTCTCTTGAAATGTGAGGATGCTAGTGATGTCAGAGTTCAAAGAGCATCTGGGAGACACTCTTACTCATATGGTTTAGTTTTAGGTAGTCCTGCAAGAAGCAGGGAGTTGGACTTGATGATCCTTGTGGGTCTCTTCCAACTTGAGATATTCCATGGTTCTATGGTTCTGTGGTTCTATGCAATGTTACTAATGATGCCAATGATAAGAATATTGATAGGCTCTCTGCCCTAAGACAGTAAAAATTATTGTGTCTTTGAGTCTTCCTAGTGTCAAGGCTCATACAGAGTTTGGCCTTTGCAAAATGTCCTATCAAAGAGCAATTGAGATTATCAATTAAACATGAGGAGAAGGGTTAATATTGCACTGAGAAACAGTGTATGTGATATACAGAAACAGATGGCATGTAGAACTATCTATCAGGTTTTTTTTTACTCAGATGAATGTGATTCCTGACAAAAGCAAATGCACTGAAAGTGTTACTGGCTTCTTATTGCCTACACTTAACCGTATAATTAGAGTTAGTGCCTGAGACCAGAACCAGCCTTGGGAGATGTTGCTGCAGAAGCAGAGGAAGCTTCTTCAGAGGCCACAAAGAATCCAGCAGCAGAAGTTTAATCAGGAAACAAGAGAAATGTAACAGGATGGGGAATGAAAACATTAACTTTTGGATGCACTTGGGAAAGTGGCAGAGATTAAAACAAGGGCTTGAGGCTGGATGTTGTATGACAGAAAATCAAGGAAGGTTTATTTTTGGTGCCAACAGGCTCTATGGTTGCACGCTTGTAGCAGTGGACAATTTTGTGGTTCTCCTGTGTTGTCCTCCTGTGAGTACAAACACCTACTTCATCCTTAAGAAGAATAAAAAAATAGTTCAGGAGAGTTGAAAGCTAGAACTAAGGTAAGCACTCACAGAAAGGGACAACTGCTTCTGCTTCAAGGGTCTGCTGGTTTGTTTGTTTGCTTGTTTTTTTAAAAAAAACTTTAAGCAACTGCTGTGAATTTGAGGACAAAGAGGTATTTGTGACTGTTTTTGATTTTTTTTCTGGAAGCAATGCCTTGAAATATTTGACATGACTCTGACAACAGTCATAGCAGAATCTGGATCTTTGGGCAAGTCATTCCTGAAGACATCAGTGATCCTGTACATGATTACAATGTCCTGTGTCAGTTACTGAAAGCAGGTCCATCATTGCTCATCCTCCTTGTGTTGGAGTAAGGCTCTATCCACCATGCCAAGTACTGATGGGAAATGCACACACCTGTGAAACTCCTGTAAATGATATACCATATACCTGCCAAAATACCCTGTCAGCTAAACCGTCATGGATTAAGTACAGGCAGGAGGATTGAGTCCTGCAGCCTTTGGGGTAATCCCATGACAAAATTACTCAGACAACATCGACAAACATGAGGAACACATGGGTCTGCTGCACCTTGTAGTTAAGCAGATCATCTCCTGTGTTGATTTATTGCCCTGGATACAGAAAGTTTAAGGTAGAGTTAACCATGTTTAGAGCAAACCAGCAAACCATGTTTGAATCTAGTACATGATGACAACACTGGAATACTTAGAAATTTCATTAGAAAAATACTGGGATAGTAGTTCAGTCTGAGACTCTTCTGAGTTTCCATCAAGAGGTTAGTTCTGTTTGTTTTCCTTATGAAATGGTAAAGCAGGTCCTACATTTTTGTCATCTGTCCTTTGTTAAGTCTCTGTGCCTGATCAGCAATGTGACTTTTTAAAGCAGCTGTTGTGACATATGCAAATTTGTTACGTGGTGCTACCTTTGCATGAGAACCTGGATGAGAACAGGTTCTATTCAGGGACAAGTCATGGGCATCAAAGTAAAGTAAGGTTTAATCTGGCAGCAAATTGGAAAGTTCATGCACTTTTCTCATTAAAATGACTTAATGCATTGAATGGGATCTCTTATGGAGAATACTGTTACTGTACATTAATTGTAAGTGCCTTATGGGGGCCATAAGTGCAGCTTTGTTCAGTATTACCTTGGTGCCTGGCTAACACCACCGATCTGTTATAAAGAGTCCACGTAGAGCTTACTGGTGAGCTTTTAAACAATTTCTGCTCAAAGCGTGGTGGTGATAAGTGGTTGTGGGGTAAACTAAACTGCTGTAGTAAATAAAAATCTTTGCCCCTCCCAAGCCATGCTGACCTCAACATTTCTTGAATTCGCTGACTTTTAGAAATTCCTGAATCAGATCTTCTCCTGTTGTGAACCACTGTAACTTCATAAAGGGATGGAGCTCCAGCAGCTTCTAGACTTCCAACAGAATCCAGGTTTGTTGAGTTTAACGGACACTGAACTTGAATAGACCTATCAGATGTGACAATAGATACTTTTTAATAGGTAATTAATCTGAACTGGTTTTGACCTCTACCGTGGTCTGAGGTGAATCCTAGTTCTTATTTCTCTCTATTGCCTAGAAAGAAAGATGAATGAGACACTAGCTGAAAAGGAGGCATCTACAATATGAAACATATAAACTAATCCCATCTGTTGTATCTGAGTATTTGATTTCTGTTTAAACATTCAGAATTTGTGAGGCTCAACAAATAAAACTCCACTTAAATTTGCTCCTCCCTTGAAAAGTGTGAAAGACTATTGTCTGTGCTTCAGGTTTAGAGGAAAACCTTTATTGCATTTAAAATAAAAATGTGAATATTGCACAGTGGTTTTCTTGCTCTTTACAGAGATCTGCCCCTGTAAATATTTGCAGTCACTTTTATGCTTTAGTCTCTTAGCTAACAGAAAGAATCGTTAGTGTTCTTTAGCAATAACGACTTTGGCAGTGCACCCTTGAGCTGTAGAAAGCACTGCAAAGCTGACTGTTCACTGAGATTCACCCATTTTATTGAGTTGTGAAAGCATTTTATTTGGATGGATGTTGTCTAATTTTATATGGAGTCCCTTTTAAAGCTCATAAAACTCTACGGACTATAAGAACCATAATTAACTGTGTATCATTCAAAAAAATTTGTATTTTTCACTTGATCTGATAAATGCAATCACAAATGCTACAGTACTGATAATAAAATTCTACTTGATATAAATAACAGGACTATTTACACATTTTCATTGTAATTTTCATAAGGATTACATTTGATCTCCACAGGTGCTAGAGCAAAACACCCACTAACCTTTCATTAATTCCAAATAAGAAGAAATTCCAATAGTGGACATATCAAATGATACTTGGGCTCAGGTCAGGGTACAAGAGCTATATGACTGAAAGTTCATTCACATTTTATGCTCAAATTACAGTTTGGAGAGTTTTATTCTCTTTCTACTTTTATTTTAATTTATTCTATGACCTTCATAAAGTCCATTAGCTGTCTGTACTAAATCTTTGTGTAGCACTGTTTTGCAGTGGTATGTAATTTTTTTCCTCATTTTTGGCAATAGCTGCTGGATTTTCAACCATATACAAAGAAATCATAGAGCAAAAAGCCATATATATATATAAAAGTATTCAAGAAATTCCTCCACAAACAGATTTTTGCAGTGAGAAGGACTAACAAGCGTGAAAATAATAAATTAAAAGAGGTCTAGGGAGCCTTACTTTTTTTTCCCATGTGTGTATGTGTTATGATGAAGAGTGAGGTACAGTCCTACTACTTCTCGCTTAGGCCTTTGAAATTCATTTTGCCCCCAGACAGAAATTTTATCTACCTCTTTTTCTCAACTATCTTTCTCCACAGCTAAGTTTTAAAGTGTTTTCCTACCTAATCTCAAATTTTTGTAAAATTTTCAACAATATTTGCTCATGAATTTAAAAATGAATGTTTTGAGGAGACAATCGGTCATTTCGTTCCTAAACCTCCGCTGCAATGCAAGGCTGATAAATGGGGACCTCAGTGCTTCTCAACTCCCCTGAATAAGTATGGAAAGCTGGAGTGATTAACAGCCTCCATTGGGGCCATCAATATTGTCTTTCTTTTGCATATTGTTTTAGTCATTAAAGCACTTCCCCAGAAAAAAAGTGAACTTGCGAGTTGGCAAGTTTGGGAGCCAATAAAACCGATTTCTGATCAAGATTCTTCTTAATGTTATTCATTATCTTTCTGTCTAGAGAACACAGTCAACTTTCAACATTCCATTGCATAAGCCCTTGTAGAAGTATTTAAAAGGAAAATGTAGTCTAGAAAGATTAAAATATTTGACAGTAACAAGTCCCAACAGTGAGACTGAATAAGAAAAAGGGTGGGCAAAGTGATTAAAGAATTAGGCAACGCTAGAACAAGCATGTTTTACAGAATAAATACTTTATAGTAGCTGGTTCTTATGTGACCTTCTCCTGAACCCTGGAAAAGCCACTACATTTTCTTCTTCTCTATCTGTAAAATGGAGATCATTCTTACCTTGCTCGCAAGGACACTGATTCCCAGGACATCTGTATTTTGGAAAATGTTGAATTAATGCAATTGCTAGCCTGGGGCTTTTCAGATAAAATGTTTTTTTCAGAAATTATCAAATTTCCAAGAAAGGGATCTGTTTTGGTAGAACTATCATTGTCAGGTCTATAAGTGCTTCCTGGAGCCCATTGATCTTAGATCATGCTTGGGCTGTAGATCAGCTTTCTCACTTTCTTTGGGCTCTCACCATATGGCTGGTTCATTTCTCTGTTTATTCTTTGGAAATGTCAAAATTTCCCAAATCTTAAAAATGTTGAGGACTAGAAAGTATGCCAGCATATTTATACTTGTACGCATTTGCACTAATAATCAACTTGTCAAACAACAGTGACTGCTCAGAAGGATGGTTTTGGAACCAGGTCCTGACATTTTCAGTGATCTCATACCAGAATTGACTGAATCCCAGTTTGAAGAGTACTTATGAAATTAAAAAGTTCTTCTATAGCAAGTAAATTGTTATATAATAGTAAATAAAGTCATTATTTTTAATAACACTGTTGTCTTATGTACAGGTTTTGCAGCTATCTTAAGTTGATTATACTTTTCTTGAGTGTCCTGAATTTAAGACTAATTTCAGCACATTTTTTTAGATATAGAGAAAAGGATGTCATCATATATTTCTCATTTTTCAAGTTACACATGTAAATATAAATTTTGAAAGTTATTTTCCTAAAAATTTTGCTCTGTCACACAACCAATGGCATCTAAAGTGTGATTCAGCTTACCTTACCTGAAGCAGATGTCTACATTTGGTCGGTTGAGCTTTGACCTGTGCTTAAATACCTACAGGAGGAAGACTGAGAAAGACCGTTATGAACCTGCAATGATGGGCATGTAGTTTGCCTATTTTATCTCATTTTCCAGCCTGTGATGTCTCTAAGAATCTCTTGGTTTCTAAAATACATCTTGCTTTGCAAATCATTCTACTGTGGGCTTGAGACAACATTGGCTTTTTTACAGATGCAATACCAGTTTGCAAAGCAAGAAAGTGAAACAGAGGCAAACTGAATTCATTGTAACTATTGGGTGACAGTGACCTGGAAATCCTTGGTTCGAAATCTTGCACAACCTTTTGCTACAATTATAGGGCACTCATAAACTTACAAAAGAAGGACTCCCATGTAAGAGGCTTTTCTCAGTGTGTATTTGTTTTATTCTAGGTAGTAATAGCAAATCAGTGCTTTTCAGGCTGTAAGGTACATTTCATGAATAATTTTTCAGCTTCTCCATTTTTTTTTTTTCCAAGGGAAATGCCACAAGCAGATCTAGCTACTTCCAAAAGCAGCAACCCCCATGAGCCTTGCCAGCTAACATTAGTCACGGTCAGCAGCACTTGAGTGGTTGCAGAACGCAATTACATTTGGAAGAAATAAATCTGCATTTCTAATAATTGTTTATGTGGGATTGAAATAGAAGAGCAGAGCAAAGTCTTTGTAGATACAACAGATTCTAGTGAAAAGAACCACATTATGCTTCATCCTTCTTTCCTGGAAAAGGATGAGGTTGTGATAACTTATTTCCTGCCTGTCCAACTATCTTGAGTTGAAAGAATTCACGTTCTCAAGGAGTAGACCATGTCACATGAGGGCTGTGGCAGAAGTCAGATGATGTGGCTTCACAGGAGCTGAGGTTTAACTAGCATCAGAACCTCACCAACAGTGGGATTTGCAAAGTGCTGCCACTGGCGTCCAATCCTGGTTTCTCCAGGGCTGCTGGAGCCTGGGTAGATAGAGAAAAAGATGGAAATACAGAAAAAAAAAAAGGGAGAAAGGTGGGCCATGCTCACATTATGTCTTCTGACTTAGCTGAGATACCACACCTTCCTCTCCAGTAACAGTGCAGGAAGCAGTATCCAGCCCCTGAATGACCCTGGTGTGCTGGTCATTCTTGAAAGCAGATGCCTTAGTCTGTCTGGGATGACATTGCAGACAACACACCATTTACTTCATGAGTGGACATGGATTAAATTCCTCAGGTGCAAACAGTCCTGGATATTAAGGAGTACAGACTACGTTTGTCCACTAATACTGACTTCTTCTAGGCCATGGATAAATATTTAGACAATTCAAACATCCCAAATTGATGGACTCACTGAAATGCTAGCTTGTACACCCTGAATGACAAATGTGAAAAAACGCAGTCAGGTGGAAATTTTCTTGAGGGTTTTTGTGTGTTCTTAATAAAAATGGTGCAGGAGTTTTAACTTCACATTTTCCTTTTAAAAATACGAAATCCACTGAGATTTGATCTGTACTTCACATTTAATACCAGTAAATGGAGTATATGTGGCTGAAGTGCTTTCTCTCCAATGATTTCAAATATTTAAAGTTAACTAAATATAGCATGCACAATGCTTGCTAGTAATCCAGTGATCATATTTCGTATTTCATTAATATACTGTTCATATTTTCTATATTTCCATGATCAAGAAAGAGGAACAGCTCAAAAAAATAGGTTTATTGGAATATCACTTACATTTATTAGTTGTCTGAAAGCATGTTAAATTCATTTTTTCCTTACAGTGGAAACTGTCCTTTCTGGAGACAGTTTGCCCCAGCATTTCTATGTTGTATAGAAAGTGAATACAAGATCTTTACCTGCAGATGTGTCTTTGCCTTATGGAGTTTCAGATTGGATGTGTTCTCTGGCAAACAAAAAGGCAAAGCTTGAATTCAAGCTGAGGGGAAAGCTGTTCGTGTTGCAGTCGCAGCTATTAATGAATTACTGTGATTCCAGCTATCCTGGCAAGTGCTGGTGGGGTTAGTGTGGGGAAGGGGAGGGAAGGGGAGGGAAGGGGAGGGAAGGGAAAAGAGAAAGTAAGTGATCTATATTTTATGTCATTTTTAAGCAGTCTCAGATCTGGAGAGAATTAGCTGCCACCAGAATGGACAATGGCCACCTTTGTCCTCTGGGAGAACAGAGACTGTGAAGTTTTCATTAGACAAGAAAGAAAGAAAAAACAAGGAAGGAAGGAAGGAAGGAAGCAAGAAAGAAAGAGAAAGAAAGAAAGAAAAAGAAAGAAAGAAAGACATTAAACAGATATGTTTCTAATTTACCCCCTCTGTTTTTTCTACATTTCTGCAACAACTTGGGGAAAATAATTCAATCCTTTAATGTGTAAATGTAATTGCAAAGTTAGCAGCTGATTGATTTTACTGTACCCATTTCAGCACGGTTTTGTTTACCTTCCTCTCAGCCTTCAGTGACACTTGTCATGTTTCCACGACATGTCTAAAATGTCATCATCACATTGGAGATCTTCTACAAGCAGTAAACTTTTTCAGTGTCATAGCGCAAAGGATCTGGTTGATGTTCTTGTCTATTGAAACTTGATTTTCTGTCAACTGCAATATAAATTGCCTTCTGAAAAGGGGTGTGAAACCGTTAGAAAAAGAATGGTTACTCAGTTTGAACTTATTTTGGTCCATTTCTTACAGAAAAATGTGTGCCATCCATGACAATGTTTTTCAGCATTTTGCAATCTGAGGACTCTTAAAACAAGACCCATGTAATTGTGGACCCCTGCTTAGTAATTCAAGGCAGTGACAATAAGTTTGTCACTGTTTGTGGGTTATTATTAAGTAATACAGTGTGCAGCAGATGATTTTATAACTCCTGATCTTGGAGAGATCAGTTGAAACCAGGAACACACACTTACACGAAATTGGGAACCGTGGTGCTGTGCTTTCCTTCCTTTTTTTTTAAAGTGCATGTAATGCTTTCTGATTCCAGACTCATTTTGCTGAAAATCTATGCTGTTTATTTAGCTGGACACCAGGTCCAAATTTCCTGGATGAAATCAGGGATCTAGTTTTCAGTAAATTTTTCACTCAGTCAATCAGCAGAAGTAATACAGCTTCTCTGCAGACCCACATACAAGGTACTGTGTCATCTCATAGCTCTTCAGTCTCTCCAGCCACTTTGGGTAGATAATTTAGGGACAGAAAACCTTTTATGTCTGTTTTCAGGAGTGTATTTTAGTGGCTTTTAAGCTGTGTGCTGCATCAGCGATGCTGTTCCTCTGCAGTTTCCAGAGAAGCAAATATATCAGCATGAAAATGAGCTGGACCAGTTGGTCCCCTGTGGGTACATTCTTCAGCTGAAATGAATCTCTCCTTAATGGAAGAAAACTGAATGGTTTCTGGAAGGTGGAGGGCAATGTGTTTAGGCTGGTATCTTTCTCATTCTGCTGAGCTGGGCAGTCCTATTTTGCTTGAGAAACGGGTCGCAATCAGAAAAGGTGGAGGGAAAAGACAAGCTCTGAATTAAAGGTACTTCTGGGGTGGGTTTAAATTTGTTCCACTGTTAGCAGAGGGAAATTTTAAGAAGGGCTAGATGCCAAATTGGAAAGGAGTGAAAGCTAAGAGCAAGACTGCTACAAGCTCAGAAAGAACCTATTTAACTCCTACATTATGTCCTCTGGCGCATTCAGACTTGTCCTTTGCTGTATTTCTTCAACATCTGTACCTTGGGTTCATCGTTCCAGCAGTCAGGTCCTCTATTCCTCTCTTTAAATCTTCTAAGTTAGCTACTGAATTAATCTGCTTATCATTTGCTTCTGCTTTTCGACTGAGGTCATACTTTGCTGTGTCTCAGCAGATTGCAATTTCAAACATAGCATGTTAACCTTTTAAATTTTAACAGGTGAGAAAGAGCAGTTGTATCAGAGTAGGAAAGCGCACACCAGATCTGGAAAGATTTGAGTTAAGGAAGATCTGAACTGGAAATTCTGAGGTTATTTGACACTGTTTGCTGAAATTTGTTTATCCATTCTCAGCTTACCTTTAAGGAATTGTTGTAGCCAAAATTAACACAATTTCTGGTCATTTGTTTTGTTGTTATTCCATTCAGAAAGTCAAAATAACTCAGGGGAAAAATAAGTTGCAACATGTGGTAACTATCTGCATTATTTAAACAGCATGTAAAGATGCCATGTTGCTCCATAAGTATTCCTTTCCTTCCACCAATACTGGCACCTCGACTATCTCTATTGTCTGGATAACATCTACATGTAGTGGTGAATCATTCATTACTCTATAAGTCTAGATGCCACAGTAATTACATTACTATGGGCAGCTACCGCAGATGGACCAAAAAGATGCAGAATGGGATGTTTTTCTCCATCACTGGTGCCAAGTATCTGTTGTTCTAATAGTTATTGCTAATGAAAAAGGAGACCAAGGAATATTGAAACACATTCTTCAGCTCACAAGACCTTAACAGATGTTTATTTCTGGGATGTTGCACACTCTTATATTCCCCTCATTCCTTTATGTTCCACAAAGAATAACCTCATGTATTTTTTCTCTGGCATCTCTTACCCTTCTCTTGCCCTTCTCTAACTCCTCTGTTCCTTTGGAGATTGGGGAATCAGGACACCATACAATATCCAAGCTATGGATCCAGCACCAATTTATAGAGTTGTGCAATAATACTTGCTATTTTTTTTCTGTTCCTTTCAAGGCAGTTGCTAACATCTGGCTTGCCCTATAAACACTGATCTAACATTTGCAATGAACTGGCACCTATGATTCTGAGTTCTCTTTTTTTTTGGTGGGAATAACTAGTTCAAAGCTCATCAGGGGTAACCTTCTTGTGTGGTCATTCTTTGGTTTGGTCCAAGCCCAATAGTTTGGATTCTATCCTTTTGACCTGTTTTTGTGGACAGAGCATTTTGTTGAACTGTGCCCTGAAGAACTCCATGAATATATTATTACTTTTAGGAACCCTGTGCACCAACAAGAGAAAGTGACCAAGCAAATGGTACAGCTGCCAGCCAAGAAACTATCCCAAAGCAGACTCTTGCCATTCACATGTAGTTTTTCTGAGCTAATATAAACCAATATGTATATATCCTTGCAAGTGTTCTGGTCTGGTTTTTTGAAGGGGAGGCAAAAATATACCCCATTCACAACTCTAGTGTCCCAAGGTTTGGTGAGTGATATCAGCATTGGGTCTGAAAAAGCAGAGGGCAAGATGTTGCAGACCAGATTGTCCTCTGAAACATTGTGATCACACAGCAAGAAGTGGCTTTATGAAGTACAGCCCTGCTCAAAAGGGATGGAAATGCTCATCATGGGTAAGGCTAAGGGATTTCACTTTGTCTCAGTGGATCTCCTCATCCCTCATACCTGCTATGCCATAACATCTCCCTTGCCCTGTGATCGCATGGATAACTTGCAAGCCATACACCTTAAGATGACAGCAGTACTCGTAGCAATTTTTGTGATCCTGTCATTCTATGTTACAGCCTACTGAGATTTCCCTTTCTCTATCTTTCTTGAAAAGAGGTATTTTTTCCCCTGGTGGGAAAAGAGGGTTTGACAACAAACTTGGAAACAACAAGTCTCAGAATGCCTGAGCTGAAAATCAAGCACCTGGAAAATGTGAATAGGTGATAGAAGAAAAATGCACTTCTTGAAGAAAACAGGATTATGCCAGCAATGGTCAAAGTCAAAACATCCTTGACATTGAAAGAATGCCAGGTAAAGGGAAGACCCAGGAGCGAGTTAGAAGTCAGAATGAAATAAATATTTTTAATTTTTTTGCTGAGGGTTTTTGTTTCCTAATCCCTCTGTCTCTCATAACCCCATAAACCATATGAAATTTAGTATCTTTGGAGGCTACAAGGTTAAACTTGTAGCAGAATTCATTAATAATCTGCTTATGTTCCAGTGCAAGGGACAAATTTTGCTCTGAGCTGTGATGGTATAAATCAGGGTCATCTTCCTCTGAGTCAGTGAAAAAGCAGCATTCTAACATCTGAGTAGGTGAGATCAGTATCAAGCCCAAGGTATTTTACCTGACAAATGGTATATATTTTAATGTGCTGCTCTCTAGGGTATTAGAAACTGCTCCACTCATTATTACATGGATCAGTTTCCTAAGTCTTTCTGCTGCTCCCTTTTATCATTTCAAGCTTTGTTCCTAAATTCTCCCACCTCCTGGATCCTGAGCCCCTAGCAGCTGTGTGTTGTGTGCAGAATATGAATAAATTTTCACAAGATTGACTGGCTGGCAACCAGACTTTTCTGAATCCTGCTTCTTCTTCCATGGGATTCTCCTTTTGCATTGCTGTTTTACACCCCCAATTCCCCAACACAGAAACCAAGCAATATATATAGAGACAGAAGTGTGTTCTTTAAAATGAATGGAAAAACCTGTGACAAACTACTTATCCCTCAAATAGTATCAGCTTAAAATTTTTGTATTTTCCTTGCTGTAAAGCAAATACAATGTCACAAGACAATACACAGAGGTCAAAGTCTTACAGAAAAAATGCACTAATACTGTATTTTAGTTCAGGGACAGAATAAGTCTAAGTTAACCATTCACTTCTTTTCTCTAACCTGCTATTTTAAGCTGTACAGGTTTTAAAAGCTAAATCAGGAAAGGCAGTGGAGAATTTACAGTAAAGAACAATGCAGCTAGGTGACAGGGAGATGGATTAGATAAACCTAATATACCTCTTCCAACTCTAAAATCCATGATTGTAGAAAATAGTGCATCTGAGCACAGTTGGGGTCTATTGATTTCTATCTCTGGTGACTTAAAATGGCAGAGAAAATGTTCCTTCAGCCTCAAGAATTCTCTTCTTTTGTATCCCCTTTTCTATTACAGAAATGTAGATAACTGCGTATATATATGCCATCTTTTCCAAATTAAACTTTAATTTTTTTTCACGGCAGTTTTTTTGGTTTGGTTTGAGTTTAATATTTTTGTTTGACAAACAGGGTACCTGGGCTCTGCAGCACTTGAATGACCAGTTTGTGAAGTGACAAGATAGACTGAAATAAAATGTTTAGGTGGTTGGATTCATGACAGCTGGACAGAGGACAAAGTCACTGGCTGGGATCCATGTTCCAACAGAGGTGGAGGAAGCCGAACATGTCCTCTGCATTGTCAAGAGACAAAATTTCACTAGAACAGCCTAAGCTGACCACTAGCGTTGGGGCAGTAGGTTAGAACTGGAAGGTCAAGTCATGGTTCAGTCTGTACGCTTGTGAAAGGGGTTAAAAAGGCCAAAAGCACACACTTGCTTTCACAGAGGAGAGAACAGCCTATGCAGAAGCAACCCAAGCAGGTGGATGGGAGGAAATACATAAAACAACATAGAGGGTGAAACTCCTGTGCCAGCTGACAAATGTGTGTGAGGGCAAACAGGAACTGCACATAAAAGTGATTCTAGTCAACAAGAAAGACAAATAAGACACACATGGACTCAGAATCAACTAATTAAATGACTATCACTTAGATGTCTACATATTTTCAGGAAGCAGACATCCTGAAGCAGACCAAATAGGTTGGAGGACTCAAGCTTTATGATTGTCTATTTGGGAAACTTCTGGTGAGGTGAGAAGTATAAAGGTAGCTGTGGATATACTTGTCATCTAAATTTAGATGAAATAAATCACAGGGACAGGTGAGGAGAGGAGAGGAGAGGAGAGGAGAGGAGAGGAGAGGAGAGGAGAGGAGAGGAGAAGGGAGGGGAAGACCTCTCTCGCAGTAAAGTGCAAAACCCCAATAGAAAACTCAGCAACACAGAAAAGTATTTGGCACCTCACTACACATGCAGAACAGATGCTATACATTTCTAGGGGAATGCTTAAGTAATAATTAAGGTTTCTCTCTAAAGAAAGTTGAGTTCTGCCTGCCAAAATTAGCTGGGAAGACACTGAAGGAGCTGCAGCTAATTGCACAAATACCTGGAAATGTTTCTATTGTGCTCCTGTGCCATTTTGGAGCACTAGCAAACTGTCTGCAAGCAGGATGCCAGTCCTGACACTGGAATTCAGCTTTAAAATAAGTGAATATTCAGAAAGTCTAATATTCTGACGGGAATGATTCACCAGCTTTCAGCCAGAAACCCAGACCTTTGCATTGCAGATGTTCACTAGCACAAGAAACAAATGAAAAACATAAATGAAATTCATACTTGCTCCCTAGGTAGTATATGGAATCCAAGAGCTGTGACAGTGAGAAGTATGTTGATGTGAGGACCAAGACATGGACAATGCTGTAGGAGTATTTTCCTTGGTCCAATTTGTCAATGAATTCCTGGAGAAGAAATCAATCTTTCTCTGAACTGACCCCACACAATCAGTCACCAGGTCTAGGCTGCAGATATCTTTCACCTGTCCTGGCAGGGTGATTTTTAAAATTGTGTTTATTTTTCCTCCTGTTAAATCTTGCAACACAAAAGTAGCAGGAGGTGAAATATTTTGTTCTGTTTTTATGCTCTGCTTCAGCAAATCTTTGGAATTTATTTTGTCACCAGACAGGAGCCTTTACATTGGAGGCTTTGAGCAACCTGGGCTAGTGGGAGGTGTCCCTGCTCATGGCAGGGGGTTGGAACGAGATGATCTTTAAGGCCCCTCTTCACAAAAGAGACCCCTCTCCCGGCTAGCTTCCCCTTATATCCCGGGCATGACGTCAGCATGGTATCGAATATCTGGCTATGCACAACTCCCAGCTTCTAAGAAGAATTAACCCTATCCCAGCTGGACCCAGGACATTTGTCATTTTCCAATCTTTGCTACAGTTAAAATTAAACTTTTCATAATATGTTAATACCTGAATCAAGAGTATTCCACTGACTCAAGTTCCACAGAAAGGTTGTGTCTGCCAAGGAGGTGATATGACAACTTTTGCTCAAATCCAGATTTGCCTCTTCCCCAAGTAGACTGGTGCAGGCATTTGGTGAACTCTAAATCGGGGCAGTGCATGGTTCCCTTTGCCTCAGTACAGACAGCGGTACGTGTGTGTATCCATGAGCCTCATCTGTGTACGCACACTGAGCAGTACTGGGCTTCTTCTCTCGCCTCAAGGCCAGCTGACATGCAGCAACTGTTCTCCGAGCTATGAAACTTCTCAGTCTCCAAGGCAAGATGGTCACAAACTCCTTGTTAGGACAGTTCCTTGCTCACACTATCTCCCAGCTCTGCCTAGGGGTTGTTTGGAAGAGTGCTCACTGAGGGAAGGCAAAGCCAGACCAGGATCATCCTTACAATTTATTAGTAGACAGGCTGAAATTGTGGGACCTCAACCAGTGTCCTTGGCACTGTCCAACCTACTGAAATAGACTCATCCTTGAACTGCGTATACGCTTAGTCTTGTGTGCCTGGGTGTAATCTACCACGTTTGACCTTCCAAGAGTATGTTGATGTCCTAGATCAATAACAAGAGAAGCCAAACCTATGTGCAGCAAGGCATGGTGAGATAGGTAGAACGTTGGAGGTCAGTCTGACCTGTAGACTGTGTGTGCTCCTCACTGGAGGTCTTCTGCAAGCACCACCAGATCTTTGGAGAGGTGCATTTGCAATGGGAGAGGGCTGGGTCACCAGGTGCACAAATGCAACTGAGCTCACCAGGCAAGACAGCTCTGCTGATTTGTGAAATACAAAGGCAGCTAACTCCTTCTGAGCTTGAGACCAGGCTTTCTACAGAACTGGAAGGGTACAATGAACTTTGAAATACGCAGCAGTCATTTTTTCTGTTGCCAGTACAGACTGAATTAGGATAAAATTCCAAGTTAATTGGATCAGCTTCTTAAAATCACTAATAAGGGAAGCACAGTGCCTAGCCTCTTATTGGATTATTTATTAAGCAGAGTGACTGTCATGCAGCAAGTAAATTCCCACTTTTATCATAAAGCAGGCAGTGAGGGTTCTCATTTTTTCTCTTCAAGGAACTTTTTCAATGCCAGCTTTGTAATCTTCATTCAGAGCCAAAGAACAGTTTAGAAATCTAGTAATGGTGTAGAAAGAGTTTTCAAATAGAAAACCCCTGCAAGTACAGTGCCACTGTTGTGCTACATTTTCTTTTGAAATGCTAGCAAGAAACAATTAAGGAGCAGCACTTGTAATGTATAATTGATGGTTTGCAGGTATCTAGAAACTTAGAGCAATTAGGCCCAGGGTGCAACATTACTTATTCATCACCATCTGGAACTTATAACTTTATAAGCCTTGCTATAGTTTATGTTTGTCTGGAAGAAATGGCAAGTTTAGCGTTTAAGTGCTGCATTATGCTGCAGAAGGTAAATATTTAATAGTGTCCCGACATAATGCAGCTGAGTGGGATAAGATGAACATGTTGTGTTGTCAGAGCACAGCAGCATGTAGATATTGCAAAGTGTGAGGAAAAGAATGCCCTTCCAAGAGCAAGAGGACAGAGAATACTTCCAAATAAATCTGCAGCAGTTCTATTACCTCAATAGAAAGCTGTGGCATTGATCCTTGGGTCACTTTGTGCATTATCTAGTAATAGCTGCGATTCAACTTTAGATATGATTCAGATGGGTGAATGAAATGTTTCTATTAAAATCTAAGAATTTCCCACTTTATTTTTTGATGTTAGAGTAGAGTTAGACTAAATATGGATAGGGAATTTTGGATAACTTTTTTTTAAATGTGATTTCATCAAGTGTCAAACCTGTTCTAGTTACAGTTCTGACAAATTACCCCCTGGAAAAACAAAACAAAACAAAACAAAACAAAACAAAAACAAAACAAAAACAAACCAACAGAACAAGACCAAACCAAAACTCAAGCAAAACTGAAACCAAACCAAATCCAGAAAAAAATAATTTTATAAATCTGCAATATTTTCTGAAGGGTGAAGTTCCTCCTTGGAGACAGAACTAGTTTTTCTTCTATGTGTTACTCCCACTTAAAACCAAAGAACAAAGCTGTGTGAAAGGTTCTGTTTGGACCTGTTCCAACATTCTCAAGATCCTGAGTTCACACCATGTTCAATAGATTGGCGTGATTCACGACTAGAAACTTTCTTACAGCACTGAAATTCTTAAGGTTCTGGAAGACAAGTTTTACTCTGTTCTGGTCTGGCAATGCACCTTGAATCAGCTCAGATGACTGGCAGTGGATTGATCAGTTCCACCTCCAACTTGCAGAGAGGAATCCTGCAGTTAACAACTCCCTTTTAAAGAAGGCTAATAAGACTAATGTATTTTTCTACACTAGGTCCTGTCTCACAGATCCTGACAAGTACAGTCAAACAGCTCAAAATATTTTGTATGTACATGGAGGGTGGTAACGTTTTGCCTTAATGGCTAGTCTCCATTCATTCAATGCCCAATGGTGTGAAACATCTGCAGTGATAAGATAAAGGTCCAGTTTTAACCTTTCACATTAAACAGGTCCATGCAGGTGATATCGTACCATGGAACCTGAAGTTCTTTGCTATTCGGGTGATTACAACAAGCCTCCTAGGCAGGAAAAGGACCCACTGATGCAAAACAATTGTGACTGCCAAGTGGGCAACAAGGTATTGTGGTTAACTTTTTAGGCTGTGACATAGAAGAACCACACAAACTCTTTCCTTGTTCTCCTAGAGACCCAATTGCAATGAATATCACTGTACAGTAGATTATACTGACTCATGGATTGATTCAGAAAGGTGCTGTGTTGTTCTGATCCTCACAGGCCAACCATCAACCATAGTGGATTGGTAGCGTCTTATCTACAATATCAGCTGAATGAAATGATTGTTCAGTTCCTATCTTGTTATTTCTGCTTGACTTAATTACCATCTTGCAGGTAGTCTTATTCATCCATTTCATTGATTTAGCCTATTTCTTTCAAATGTCCTCATCTAAGTCTACAGTTGCATGAACAAACTGGGCTGCCTTCTGCAACTAGGTTAATATATCAGTACTCCCACTCATTCAAATAGTTCTGACTCTTGAGTTAGTCTACACAGGAACAGAGCATGATATTGCCAGGGTGAGTTTCAAAATGCTGTCTGGTTTTGTAATAGCTCCATTTCCTGGAATACAATGATGGCAAAAATGTTTTAGTTTTCATGGTTACAGAGAAAACAAAAAAAATCTCACCTATAAGTGTTCAAAAACTGAAAGTGAATTAAAAAAATACACTTTTACTTTGATTGTTATTGCTATAATCTCATAATTTATTGAGGAGCCCAACTCATGATGTGTAACTGCTGAAGATGACAATAATTAGACTACTTATTTGACATTTTATCAAACGATATTATAAAGCTAGCTGAAACCTTAATCAAACGAGAAACATGCTTTCCCATGTATTGTTGCAGAAGAGATTAAAAGTATTCATTATTAATATAACAGAATGGATTTTTATTCTCTCCAAAGTGCCTTAAGCATCATTTATTAACATTACTGAAACATTTAACAGCACTTTTTAAAACAATTTACAGGCAAGGAGAATCAGTTTTATTTCAAACATAATTTTCACCAGGTAGATGGTCATGTTCAGTGCAGGACACATTTTCATCGGTACCTTATGTTTTCAGTCATTTTGTGTATGATGACTGAGCACGGAGGCATGCTCCATGTGAAGCTAGAGAGCAGTAGTGTTTATCATAGCAGGCTCAGGGCTTGATTAAGGTCTTTGCAGACCTGATACTAGGTAGCAGCTACCAGAGTCTCTATTATCCTTTATAATCCTTTTGGGTTTTGTTTTGTTTTTTAAAGTCTGTGTCCATAGCGTTTGTGCAGGAGAGTCTGCTCTCATGAATCAGATGCAGTGCTGTAGTGATGTCCAGGCTGAGTCTGCTGAGAGTCTGAACTGAAACGAACAGTCTGATACGGACTGAAATCAGCACTATCCCAGAAAAAAAACAAAAACAAAACCCAACAAAAAACCCCCAAACAACAACAACAAAACAACTTTCATGGAGCAGAAAAAGCACAACAGAGCGTTTCACTGCTCAAACACAGTATCTCCCTCTCCATTTTCAGAGGGGATGTACTTTGTGGGTAACCATCCTTCTGGGAAGACAAAATAGAGCTTTTCTTCCACCAGTCCAGTTTGGAAAAGCACAGGAGGGCCCTGCATCCCCAGGACCCAATGCTATGTCACAGCCACGCTACATAGGGCACTGTGGGTGTGCCTGAATCCAATGGGATCAATGCTCTTCAGAGGAAGACCAACACTTCCCAGAGCTACAGAAATGAAAAGGCAAGCATGAACAGATAAATTGTCACACAGGATTCATCCTGCTCCCACCTCTACTCACGACTGCTGGGTGATCAGGTATATCTTGAGGGGAAGAAGCATATTTCTGATTGCCACCCATCACTCCTGAAAATCTGCAGGGAAAATCTCCTGAGAACTACACAGCACATTGCTGACAGCCTAGACATAGCAGAGATGAGCGAGCAGCTCTGTATTCCTGTTTTCCCATGTGGCTGTGAGCCAGCTGGGATGGATCAAGGCATTTGACACTGGAAACTGCACCATGGGAAGTTGACTGTAAAGGGAAGAAACTGTGAGGCAATTGTAGCTGCCTGGGGTGGCTGTAATAGTTTGTGATTTAGACTTTGCTTCAAGAAAGGCCAAAATTATGGTAACCAGCAACTTTTAATATAGTCTTGGAGTATGAAGGATGGACACTCTCACATTCCAGAATAGTTCTTGCCATAGACAGTGGGGAAAAAACAAACAACCAACTGCAAACATCTTCCAAGCTTGCGTTATTTATGTAGAAGACCTTGAATGGAAACATTCAAACTAAAGGGGTTTTGTCCATGGTGATTATTTGTCTATGTCACAGACAAATGTAGGAACAATTTCCAGCCTATTCATAAATCAAATTTCTGCATTTGAATAAAAACCAGGCAAGTGTTGTGTGCCTGCACCAGAGATCTGCATTCCTTCTGAATGGCAGCAACAACCTCCTACCAAAACAATGGAAAACCTCCTCTCTTTGGAGGGAGCAGCACGCAGAGTCTGTTTTGAGGTCTTTCCCGCTCACCCCTTCACTGCCGCTGTGATTGTGCCCTCAGTCGGTTATCTCATTTATATGCTGAATTTTCCCTTAATATGGACCACAGTAAATGTAGGAAAAGTACAGTGCTGATTGAGAACAGGCGAGCGAAAGTACTCCAAAAGAAACTTAGCAGGGACACTTGATTTTTTTTTTTCTTATACAGTAATGACATTTACTGCCAAGAGCTGTTGAGGTCATCTCCTCCATTGGGTGTCCCCTGGCTATTTTTGATTGGATTCCCTTTCATCAGTATCGAAAGACCTGTGCTGTCCTCTAAAGTTTAGCTATTGCATCACTTTTCCTTGTGTAGCACTTGTTACACAACATTTTTTTTTTTTTAGATTTATTTGTGAAGGTCACGGAAGACTGGCTGCGATAAGAGCCCAAAAAGCTTCACCTTGCTTCTGAATTGTTCTTGTTAATTCAGTGCTGATTGAAGATTGATACAGCCCTGGAGATCAAAGTCTCCTATCTCCCGTGACAGCTCAAGCTTCTCCTCAGGGCACTTTTTGGCTTGACCTAGAGGTAGTACAGATTCCAAACCCATTAAGTCCTTCACCCTTTTCAGACGAATCTCGTTGCTGTAATTTTTGGTAACGGTTTTGTGCTGAGAACGTCTGTACTCCTGAAATGAAACTGTCATCTAGATCCTTCTGGTCACTTGGCTGGACTCAAATCACAACTGAGAGTGCTCTGGAAGCCAGTTCTATTATTTTTCATAATCATCCAGTTGCTGAACTTCTCTTCGAGCCTTCAGGCACAGTCACTGTCAAATTCACCACCTACAAGAAAAGTGGCATCGCCTCTTAGTTCATCTGCATGCAAGTAATATCACCTAGTAAAAGATAGTCAGGGCCTGGAATACTGCAAAATCTACATACGGGGATTTAGATGAATAATGCCTTTGAAGCAGAAAGACCAGGTGGCCTCAGATAAATAGCTTCTTCACATGTACAAAACAAGTAGTTCACAGTAACAGGGCAGCAGCACGGCCTCCGCAAGTCTTGTTGGGTCAGTCTGTAGTTTATCACAGAAACATCACTTCCCCTTGAGTACTTCTAATAATGGAAAGTTGGGGTTTTTTTATTAAAATACATTTACATGTACACACACAAATGCAAAATTTAACAAGACAATATCTGTCTGTTATACACTAGGCAGACAAAGAAATCTGTGTGAATTTAAACCCTACTTCTACATTTGCATAGCCGAACACAAGTTATTTGTGCAATTTTCTTGTGCTTTCATTTTGAAATAATAATGTTACTGTTATTATTTAGACTCTGATCTATATACATTTTTTTAAAATTTATTCAGTCATGGAGAGATATGTCATTTTACAGTGTGAGCTAAATTTATTCCAGTGTTTTTCTGGTACTCCAAGACGCATAAAGCACTTTTTATGCATCTGGTTTTCAATAGGTTTTAGGCATTGGAAGAAGTCAGTTTTCCTTGGTTTTGCTGGAATCCAGGGACTGCAGGGCTACTTGACACTTGTGAAAAAAGTGCTAAGGAATACAGCTCCCCACGTGTTTCCATGTAGGCAGGGGACCGCCATCCTAATGTGGCTGTGAGGAGCATAGGCAAGGTTCACGGTGTTTGCAGTATGCACACATTTGATGGATGCTGTCCTGGGTGACACATGAACAGTAAAAATGACTACAAGATGCTGAAGGCTAAATCTGAAGGCAGGAATGGGAGATTACCAGCACATTAGTACTGATAGGGTAGAGGGAAGGTGCCACATGAATAACACAAATGCCCCCTCAGGGACTTCCTTTTGTTTTTGATGTACAGGTAACTATGCCATCATCTGATAAACCCCTGATGATTAGGAATTTTAATAATTTACTGATTTTTGAATCCACCCTTGTGGCAACACTTCTCTCCTTCAAAGAATGTTCCTGAATGTCCCCATGGCCAGAATGGACCCTCTGTTCTCACGTTCGTGAAAAAAACCAAAAGTCCCTGTCATCCAGTTCTGATTTTTGAGATCTTGGTTATGGAAATGAACAACAAGGAAAAAATGTATTTTATATTCTTACAGTCGTAGCAAAAGTACCTCCTTTTCTTATTTCATAAGTTGTCAGAAGCCTGACAACTCAGCTGTGAAGGAAGGGACTTTGGTTGCCACTTTCGGTCTTAAATCTTAGAACAGAAATAAATAAGAAATCATTGGGCTGAGGCTGGGGTAGTGTGGTAGACACAATACCTAATAACTCTCCAAACAGATGACCAAACCTGGGAGCAAAGCAGCCAGAAAGAAAACCCAGTGCATATTAATGTTTTTGTTCCCACTTTGCCTTTGGAAACACAAAACTTTTCTCCTAACCTTCTTTGTTTTTAGCCACATCTCTGCAACATAAGTTTATAATGAAGATTGTGAGTAGAACCCAAAAGAACAAAATGCATCAAGCAGGGGCTTCATTATAAGAATGTGCTCGAGTCTGTCCACCCCGTTCAGCAGTGTTCGGTGTCTGCTCATGTTCAGCTGTCTTGAGACCTTGTTAACAAATGTACAGGTTTATACTAAGGCTGTCTCTGTTAATGAAGGTGAATGCCCTTGGCTTTCTCCAATCCTATCCAATCTAGACTGACTGACATTTTTGTGGGCTGGAGCATGTCCCCTATCAGGACAGGCTGAGAGAGTTGAGTTGTTCAGCCTGGAGAAGAGAAGGCTCCAAGGATCTGGGGAGACCTTACAGGAGCTTCCAGTGCTCAAAGGGGGCTACAGGAGAGATGGGGAGGGACTTTGTGTCAGGGAGTGTAGCGACAAGACGAGGGGTAATGGTTATAAGCTGAAAGAGGGTAGGTTTAGATTAGATATTAGGAAGAAATTATTTACTATGCAGGTGGTGAGGTGCTGGAACAGGTTGCCCAGAGAAGCTGTGGATGCCCCATCCCTGGAGGGGTTCAAGGCCAGGCTGGATGAGGCTTTGAGCAACCTGGGCTAGTGGGAGGTGTCTGTCTCTGCCTGTGGCAGGGGGGTTGGAACTGGATGATCTTTAAGGTCCCTTCCAACCCAAACCATTCTATGATTCTATGATTCTATGTGCTCAGGAGTAAAAGGCTTTCTGGTCATTCCTTATCTGAACTAGCATTGCTCCAGGTTTGATTAGAACATGTGGTTTCATCACTGCTCCTTCCAAGATCACAGATAGTTTTTCCTGACTTCTGTTTTTATGATTTCTTTTCTGGAAATACAGTATAGTTCCCTTTTTTTCTTTTCTTTTCTTTTCTCTTCTTTTCTTTCTTTTCTTTTCTTTTCTTTTCTTTTCTTCTTTTTTTTTTTTTTAAATAAAAGAAGGAAAAGAAAAAGGAAATTGGAAAGTATTCTGATAATATTTGCCTACTGATTACAGAGACATGGTTTCTGTTTAGGAGACGCATTAAGGTATTTGCATTCAAAGTTGAAACATAAAAGTATGTTGTAACTGTCCAGTAACAACACTTAATCACCTGCCCACATAGTATTTTCCTCTTTTATCTAGCTATGAGCATACTACAGAGAAAAGTGCTGTGCAAGGTCTAGAGACTGTCACTGTGCTTTTCAGTCTGTTTGCACTGGGAGCTAGGAGTGCTGGAAGGTAAATTTTATTTTTTATGGATAACTGCTGCCCAAGCTACCTTGGACAGCATAGTGGAACCTGTCTATTAGAGCTGTATTTGCATTCCCGTGTACATCTAAGTATGAGCATTAGCAGTCTGACACCTCCTTCCTTGCGAACCTGACTCTATTTCACACTTAGCAGGATTTGAAGATTGAAATGAGAATAGCTTAAGTAAATAGTTTGTGGCTGGGCTCTTCTCAGTGGCAGGTAGACACCCAGATATGCTGGTGACAGGTCTCCTGATCCTGCCATCAGATCTCCCTCCTTCCTCTGGCAGTTTTCTCAGGTGATGGAAATTGTTTTTTTCCCCAGACCAAAGCCAATTTCCATCTCTCAAGAAAATATAAGCTCCTCCTGTATCATGAGGCCACAGGCAGGCAGAGATGCCTTGCCAGATGGTACGAGACTAAACTTTGCATCTTAACCATACCAAACATTTCTAAATAATTACAGAGACAGTAATTCCAAATCCAAGCCTGGAGAAGCGTAATGTTCTTTTCTGACTACTTTTCTTAGCTGCCTTTATTGAATATAGGCTGTTGTAGCAGATGCAGACATTCAGATTGACGTTCAATTTATCCCCTGAATTAAAAAAGGATGATAGAATTTAGTCCCAGTTAAAAAATGCCAGCACTCTGTCACTAAGCCGTATTTCTATCAAAGTCACATTAGTATTCAGCTGTTTACAATTAGCTGAGCTGCCCATGCAAGCTACCTCAATAAATAGTTTAATAACAACAAAATGAACATGTGGCAAGAAGGGCCTATCCTTCTTGGGGAAGAACAATTAATTAAGTTGAGAAATTAAGCTGCAAACAGATTACTTGAACATTATATTTTCTCTTGATTTTAAGCAATGAGCTGTAAAATCTAATCAATGTGCCTCTAAGGGAGCAGTACTCTTGGGCTAGAGCTAGCCCCACTTGGTCCATCTACCTGGAAGATTTCTGACAGATATGTCACTGTGCTGTTATCCAGCTATACTTAATTAGAGATGTCATATCTATACATACAGAGTGTACTTAGCATTGAGGACATATATAAATAAAGAACTTGCAGTAAGGATATGCTGATTATATTGAACATAGCCAGAATAGAGTTGTGGGTAGAAAAAGGAGAAAGAAGTGCATGCAAAATGAAATTGTTTGTATTTTTATTTCACAATCTGTTTCTGGGTTAATATTTTGTTTCATTAAAAAGAAACTCCAACACTACAAACTCATGCAACCAACAAATAAATTAATCCCAGAGATAACAGAAAGATTGTAAAATTTAGAGGGCAGAAAATGTAGTGTTCGGTTAACTGGTATGTTTGCTCCTGATATATGCGTCCTGGCAGGTCCTGCTAGTGCTCAGATTCTTTTGCCACCCTCAGTATTTCTCATGAACTATTATGGAAACTTCTAATGGGAAACAGTATGTTTAGCTTTTTCATGAGCTTTCACAAACCGTGCATGCAGACTCCTTGACATGGCCTGATGGATGGCAATGGGCATGTTATGGGCTGTATCAGTGTCATGGTTTAACAATAAGCACCACACAGCTGCTGGCTCGCTCCCCCTCAGTGGGGTAGGGGAGACAACTGGAAGAATAAAAGCGAGAAAACTCATGGACTGAGATAAAGGCAGTTTAATAGATAAAGTAAAAGCCATGCACACAAGCAAAGCAAAACAAGGAATTAATTCACCACTTCCCACCAGCAGGCAGGTGTTCAGCCGTCTTCAGGAAAGCAGGGCTCCACCATGCATAACCGTTACTCGGGAAGACTAATGCCATCAGTCCGAACATTGCCCCCTTCCTTCTTCTTCCCCCAGCTTTACATGCTGAGCATGACGTCATATGGTATGGAATATCCCTTTGGTCAGTTGGGGTCAGCTGTGTCCCCTCCCAATTTCTTGTGCACCCCCAGCCTACATGCTGTTAGGGTGGGGTGAGAAGCAGAAAAGTCCTTGACTCTGTGTGAGCACTGCTCAGCAATAATGAAAACATCCCTGTGTTATCAACACTGTTTCCAGCACAAATCCAAAACACAGCCCCATACTAGCTACTGTGAAGAAAATTAACTCTACCCCAGCCAAAACCAGCACATCTGCTAAAGGATATATTTTGCACAGCACTCACTAGTCCTACACAGCATTCACTGTATGCAATTATCTGCCCATGTTCAACAGTTGTGGATTTTCATTAAAAGCGCCATTCTTCTAATCACTGGGTGTATAGGACATGATCTGGGCTACTACAGAGAACTGTTTGTTGCAATGGTAAAAAAATATTCTATATCAGAAGTTAAATCTTTGGAGCCAGAAGCTGTGATTGTGCATACTACGAAGAGGATAAATTTAAATTTCATCTGAGATTCCTAGCCAAAAGACACATCAAAAAAAGCAGAAAAGATAAGGAGGTTCATATGAATTATGATATAACTTAGAAAACATGGTCTTATTGCTGTGAACTCCTGGGAATCTACAGAAAGAAGGACATCAGACATTTTCATACTTTAATCAACAGTAAACTCTGCCCATTGCAATGGTGATGGTCATATATTCACTAAATAAACTGTCCTTTGCTTTCCTAAGGTTATTCTCCCAGGGCAGTGAGTGGTCTGTGTTAAACTCTCAGACACTCAGACTCCAAAAAAAGGATGAGACACAGATTTATGTGTGAATTTGAGATCAAAATTTGGCCTAGTCACTGAAAGGGAGCATATCTAAATTGAAGTAGATGACATTTTCACTGCATTTCACACCTGTTTTCAAACTCCTGTCCTCGGAAAACTTATTTATTGGTCAGGAAATTCTGTTTGTCAGGAACAAGAATCCCAGTGATGGCTGAGAGGACAGGAAAAGAACTGCCACATGAATAATTACTCTTTGGTGCTACAAAGAGCTGTGGAAGAATTCATGGAGGGAAACGAAATGAGGAAATCCAGGGGAAAAAAATCATGGTGAAGGGAGAATTGCTATTAAAGCTATTGCTCTCTCCATGCATATTAAATATGCACAATGAAGACAGATTGCTCATAGCAGGGTTCTGGTACTAGAATATTACCATGTAATACGTCAAAATGAAAACATGGAACTCAGAGCTGTAGTTTTATAATACAGTTTCTCTTGGCCTATATTTCCTCCTCCCCCAAGAACACTTTATTTTTCATATCAGCAATCTGGAAGACATAGAAGAGGTCAGGTTTTCAGAAAAACCCTACTCTCTTTGCAAGTATCTGTAATAAATTTAAAACAATGACATTTGTGGCAGTACCAATGCACCAAGGGTAGAGCACATATTAATTAAGGCAGGTTCGCAGAGCAGCAGTTTTTGCTGAAGCTGCTGGTTTTGTGTGCTTTTATCCCTTATAACTGCCTGCTTTCCCAGGAGACATCTTATCAGGCAAACATTGTTCTGGCATCCCAGAACATGACAGACTGTCATTAGATAAAGAAGAAGGTTAATAAAATAGAAATGCAGGTTATAAGCAATGTTTTAGCCAGAGGCATCCCATGGGTTGTGGTGATGCAACCAGCAGACTAGCCATACACAGCAAATGACAGTCAGCAGAAGAGTGCCAAATATCCAGCTCTTATTCTATAATTTGCTCATGCCAGCAGAATCTCAAATAATTCTTTTTGTTGGAATATTTGGACTGAGTTTTCTTTGGTCTGTGGATTCCCATTTCAATATCCTGATAGTCTGGGGATCCCAGTGGGTTAGGAAAGGTTCCCTCAAAAGTTATTATGTGAGGATAACATAAGCAGAGAGGTCTTTTTCACCTTTCTCTTGCTTCTTTTCTTAAAGCATTTCTGGAAATGCCTGGTAGAGCCTGTGGATGTAAAGTGGAATCAGAGCGCATGGGTCTGAGCAGAGCAGGATTATTTCTCTGGCCCATCTCTGACTGAACAATTTTCTATTTTCTTGGGTTGCAAGGTGATGCTGGCAACTGCATGTATTTCTGCAAAGGAAGTATGTTTTCCTGATAGCCACTGTTGAGACATACAGAAGTGACCATTGCCCCAGGCCTTTGGGTAGGATGGAAATGAAACATTCAAATGAATCAATATGATGAAGAAAGGACACAGCTCAGTTAGTGGTTTGGCAGATAAGTATTGTTTTTTTGGTCTTCTTCAGAGATATCAGAGGAAGATTAGAACAGGGGAAGAGAAACAAACCCAGCTGTCATCTGTGTAAGCTGAGCAGTGCACTACATTTTCTGGTCTCTGTAGCAACATCAAGCCTTCAAAATATATTTGAAGAAGAAAGTAGTGATTCCTTAGATTTTATAAGACCATTTGCTCCTGTTTTGAGAAAAGAAGAGGGAAAATAATGTCATGAGCATTCACAGCGAGTTAGGACCAAGCTGAAGAATCCTACAGAGAATACATGAAAAGTTCATTGCTGAGATGGAGGAAGATCTTTGAGTGGATCATAAATGTGTTTAGTGTCAGTGCTGATTTACACTAACTGAGCATTTGGCCTCACATCTCCAACCTGGCAAATTTGTCTTAACTCTTCTGAAGGAGATTTCTTGTTTCTTCACTTGATTTTCTTGTGTGACTTGACTTTGCAGCCCTTGTACCTGAACTGTGGAGGCTATCATGTGCGGCTGTAAACAACTCCTGTTAGTATTATCCAAAAAACCTCTTCTCCCTTCTGACATATGAGGAAACATCCTGTACCACCGTGGGCTGGACGGCTAACTTCTCTGTTGTCCTAAGAGGCTGGTTCACCTATGGATGGGATTTCAGAAGAGCTAATACAGCTTAACTTCATTCCCTTCAATCTCCCTGGCAAAACTTGCTTTTAGTCTCTTAAAAGCAGAGTTAGGTTCACATGGGGCTTTCCTGAAACCTCTGGTTTACTTCTGAGGTGCACAGGGCAGAAAAGAAGAGGGAAAAGCAGCCAAAGGAGATGCTAGAGAGAACTACTGTACATAAATGGCATATCTTTTTTTCTTAAAATAAGGAGGATAGGTGCAATGCTAGTGTACAACTGGTAAGAAAAGACAGGAGGTGAAGGGCTACATGGAGGGGAGAAGCTGAAATGACAAGGAGGCAAAAAGGTATTCAGAAATTGTGGTTGTACCTGTCAGGACATTTTCCAGTCTCCCCAAGATGGCACAGCAAAAAAAAAAAAAAAAAAAAAAAAAAAAAAAAAAAAAAAGTCATTCTTCTGTCACTGTCAGGTAGGTTTGATATAAATGTCCCATACAGAAAACCAGGCAACTCTTCTGTCCCAGGAGACTGATCCTGAAGGTTTACTGCCAAAATCAGTAGTCTGCATGCATGATTTAACCCATGCTTTCTCAAATTTTACACCTGTATTCACCTGGAGCACTTGGTGTCTACACTTTTCAGATGTATGGACTTCCCTCTCCTACCTTGTACTGTAGCTAACAAAATATTTTAACCCCTGCTTTGTCAGTTTTTATGCATTGCCTACAACTTGTCACATCTTTGAGGCTGCTCTGCACCGCAGTTCTAAATTAATGACAATCTCTAGAAATTTATTAGCCTGTGTTGTCCACTGATACAGTCTGGGTATTGCCTAGCTGCTTGGATGGATCAAGGCTGGAGGAAGGTGAGTGTGAAAGATCTTCTGGACGGTGGCTGTGGTGCTTGTATCTAAACCCAGGGAAGTACTGTGTGCTACAGTGCAGCTGTGTGGAGAAAAGAGTTAACATTACACTTTTGCTGACTGCTATACAAAAGAAACATGAATTCAAATGGAAGAAATATCTAAAGGACAGCAGACCAATCGCTCCCTTCAAGTCTACCTTTTATAAAACGATGAAGTTCCTCTGTAAGTTAAAGTTTTAATGGCAAGCCATTCAGCAGAGTGTTTAGGGATGTATTAGCCTTCTGGGTATACTTATGGCTCTTGATAAGGTCCCTTATCTCTAAGCAGGAATTAAGTAAAGCTTAAAGTGTTTCTCTTAACAGAATTTCAGCATATTCTGGAAGGTCTGTGTAAAGCCTTTGTTGTCTTGTCATAGCTTACCTTGTCCCCTCTATCTTTTCCAGGCACTGCTTTTTTTCAGAAGAAAGAAAAAGTCCTGTGTATTTTGCTACTGCAAAATCCTTTTGATCACTTATGCCGGTAGAAACTGGATATAGACAATGATATGTGTACATAATCCTTCACAAAGGCAGTGAGGACCCAGCTATATGGAATTTTTTTCTCTCAGTGGAAGTGCTAATTGACATTTCCTTGTTGCTGCTGCGTTATCAGCAGTCTGCAAGAAGAGAAGCAGTACTGCCACGCAGATTTGCTGCAGGGAGCAGCATGCTGCAGAATGAGTTTGCTGCCCAGTGATTTTTCCTTTATTTTCCTTTAATCACTGATTGTGTATTAGACATGGAATAGCTCCAGGATGAAGCAAGCATTTACACTGTGAAGGGTTCAGTTAAAGACCACTGCTTTTACTGGAGACTTACAGTACTGGCCTGTAACATAAAGGCAGATGAACAGGATACCAGGTGGGGAACCTGTAGTTCAGCAGCTCCTCCACAGCCTTACAGAAACCCTTATAGAATCATAGAATAAGAATATATATACAGAATATATAAATAGAATATACAAGAAAAAAACCCACCCATATAGCTCCTGAGTACTATAGATGTGGGAGCACGGTCTCTCTGGGAGAAGCATAAAGATTTCTATTAGCTAATCCCAAAGGAGTTAAGCAGTGATTTGATCACAGTCTGTAGTACCTACAAACAGAGAATATTCCTCATGGTTTCAGATGCTTCATTACAGTGGAGGGATGTTTAAGAAGATGGAACACCTAGAACTGTAGCTAGACAAATAGAAATGACATAACTTCTTCAAACTAGGGGGAATGACCACTGTAGCAATTTCAAAAGCATAGTGTACTCTTTATGACTGAAAATCTTTCACAAACCAAAAGCTTTGAAAGACTAAAATGTAGGCACTAATCTCAAATAAATAAATTACTTCATGCAGAAATTATAGTAAGATCCTGAGATCCTGTGTTCACTGATATATGGGGAGTCAGAGGGTGCAATTGTGATGATTATTTTTGTCTTTTCCTCTCTTTGAGATAAGTTTTAGTGAAATCAGTTAGTGAATGAGGCTTAGACATATCTTACATTCATAACAACTATTTCCGCATGATTCCTCAACTGTTGAATGACTTTTATGTAGGTTTCATTTACATGGTTTGCTGAGCAGGTGTATTTGCCCGGTGTGAAACAGTTTTCTTGTCCTTTGAAGACACTTAATTTAGCATAAATGTATTAAATCAAGAGCATGAGGCCATCTTTAAGATTTTGACCATTTTCTATCTCTCTCTTGCGCCATTAACTTCCCTTTAATTGCCCTCAAATCTTTTCCAACTCCAGTTTACCAAAACACTTTTAGTCTTTTGCGATTAATCAGACATATTTAGCGGCATAACACGACAGTTCAATAGATGGAAGACCTTTCAGGTTCTGAAATGTCTTTCAACATTATTTTGGAAAATCAGATCATAAAAATGATTTTACCTAGAAAGACACAGAAAAATAAAATATCCTGCTGTCATTGTTTATTAAATTACTTTGTGTATTATCTGGAAGGCTGGATTATTTACTCCAGGTTAGGTATTGCTACAAAATGCAGTATGTACATTCAAACTAGCTCTAAGCAAATTCACTTGTGAAGCAGTAAGACCACATCAGCTAAGTAGGATGCTTTAGCACAGCAGAGAACTGAGTAAAACATGTGTTGTTTAATTCCTCTGATACCCAGTCTAGTCCTCCGACAGTTTTTAAGACTGCTCAGAAAGCACATCATTTGAATAATATATTATCTAGCAAGTGTTGCACAACCTGTTCAGACTCAGATAATCCAGTTATGTGCCACAGTTATTGTTGTCAGAAGTTCAATACCACAAGTACAGCATATTGTGAAACCTGGATTTTTTGACAGATAACCAACAAAGCCTTGATGGAGACCACCCATCACTGTATTTCCTTCTGGGGCAAAATGTGCTATACTTCATGTTTCTAAAAAAGAAAACATGGCAATACAAATTAGTAAAAAGTTGAATGAATGGGAACCTTATCAAAACTATTTTTTTGTTCAAACTGTTGCTCAGATGAACACATTTTTGCAGACAGTTTTTCATCAGGAAATGTCATTTGAATTAAGCCTTATTTTTTGCTGTTGTGTAAGGAAAAAATAGCTCAAGCATTTGTAAGTATTTGTTCACAAAGATCCCATAAAAAAGAGAAATCTTTTAAAACAGCATTATTAGGACAGAATAAAAGGATATTTCAGATTAGATGCTACTCAGTTCCAAGACTCTGTTTTATCTGTGAGTGCAGCCTGCAGGCTTAAATTCCTTGCAGAAAATAATTCATAATGGAATAGCTTTCTATGTGAGTCTTATCATGGGGTACAGTACTCCATATGCGTAAACTATTTTGGAAAGAAGCCTTTTTTAAAAGTCTCGGCATTGGCATGCCAGTGATAAAAATGAATTATTTACAAAATCATATTAACATTCATAAAGAGGAGATGAGGAAAGTTCTTGATTAAATAGATGTTTTTAATTAACTAGGGTCTAAATATTAGGTTAAAGCATGCTGATACATTTGTGAACATTATCAGAGTACTAATGTAGATAAAACTGACATTCAGGGTGGGAATCAACTTCAGAGACCTAGGGCTTGACTCAGTTGCCCAAATAGAAGCATCTCAAGTCATTTGAGATTTCCTAGAAGTTCCTATCTGGCAAAATGGCATCGTGTCTTCATACGGATGTCTGAATACTCTAAGACATCTCAGCTCTATTTTTAGACAAATGAGTTACTTTCCTAAACGCAGTGGCTTGTTTCAGCTTATAAGGTACAAACATGTACCATTATTACCTGACATTCCACAAGGTGTTGCTTCCACTTCTAGCTGATGCTCCAAAATGATGTGGTTTTCCTATAAACACCATGGCATACCATACACCCCTGTGCAGATGCCTCAGGTTCCCTAGGATGTCCCCAATGGTGACAGATGCCTACGTGTGGACGTGTTTTTCTAAGTGTCTTCAGAGTAGGGTTACACCTACAAGCTGTATGTTTCAATTGCCTGAGCATCCACTTAACTCTACTGTTCTTCTTTGTTGTAAACACCCGGATACTGGGGCTGTGACATAATGAAAATTCCTATATCAGGATACATGGCCAGAGAAGAGAAGAGAAGAGAAGAGAAGAGAAGAGAAGAGAAGAGAAGAGAAGAGAAGAGAATACAAACCCTTGTCCAACATTTGTTGAACATAAACAATTACAACAATTGTGTGATCTAACATTTATCCTTAACCAACAAGTAATATAAGAGCAAATATACCATATATTGCCATCCTTTGGTAGAATTCTCTGCACAACAACACTTGGGTATAACATAAACCTGCAGACTGGTTTAGAAGGAATAAGTATGTGGACTACTATAAAAAATGTATAAAACTGGACCCAGGCAAATGTAAAGTTGAGGGGGAAATCATTATCATCAACATCTGCAGCTCCATGGGAGGATCTAGGATGCTGACATCCTGCTCCAACAGCCCCACACAAGGAGCAATGTCCTTGGAAGTTCTTGTGCAATCAAAAAGTGAGCAAGTCACAGACGAGGTGAAATATCACTTCTTCAAAATACCAGCTATGGTAACTACAGTTCATTATTTATTTTTATTGCCATTACCTAGGCTCTGGGATCTGTACAGTTTGCTTAGTTTGGATACAAGCATCTTGCTTAAATATAAAATATGTAAATACGCTAAATAAAATACATGAAGTACACTGTTATGAGATCATGTAGCCCTGTAAACGTCTTTTGCCATTACTAGCACAAGCTGTAGGCTTTCTATTGACCTGTGAGTGCAAGTCTCAAAATTTTTCTGAATTTGTCTCACCCTGAGCTGATTTTAGGTTGTTTTAGCAGTAACAGGGATTGTCCAATGGTCAGGTAGCTACTGTCTAACTTGGTTTAACTTAGCTGTGCACACTATACATGGTAAAGGTCTAAAAACCATGGAGGGACTACGGTATGTTAATTAACAGCTAATGGCTGAAGATAGACAAACTAACTGGGAGCCAGTGAGGACAGACTCAATATATGTACTGTGATAGAAAAAGTATAAAAATAACTCCAAGTGGATGCAAAACAGATGACAAAGAAACTCTCATGATTGATGTTATACTACACGTACCAAGAAATCTGGGACACTGACAACCAGTTGTAATCCCCTCCCTGCCATCCTTGAGACAGACTGGCACTGTCAGCCTCGGGACCTGAGGGCATTGGAATGATGAGCACTGCTTCAGGAAAAAAAAAAAAAAAAAGATATGTGAATGGTAGGAGGTATATGTATAACAATTTTGACTGGTAATTACATTTTTTTCTGTAATAATTAAACCATTTGGACTATAAATTTTAATATCATTGCAACTGGACTAATGATATCTCTTTTACTAGACTGTTAAGGGTTTAAATTAGCCTAACAATAAATTCTAGGCTTCACAAAAAATATATTCTCCCTTTTACCATAACAAGATTTGAAATGTAACATGTAGGCAAGGCAAAAAAGGTTTTTGCCTTGCATGGAGAGAACATTTTCTCTGAAGTTCTGGAAGGGATGAGAGGCAGAGTTACCAGGTACTTCTGAGTGCAGAGAGAAGGAACAAAGCTATTTCTAGACCATTTGTTTTCTTTTGTAAGGGAGTGATTTGCCAATTAACTGGATTGCATGTGGTAAAATAGAGGGTGGCCTAGAGTGTGATGAGACATCGGTGATTCTCAAAATTCTTGGAATACTTTAAGGACAAGGAGATTTAATTAGGACAGTAGCTCTTTTAGATTTGATTCTGACTAATAAAGAGGAAAGCTGGAAGATGGTTTGAGCGAACATAACCATGAAATGACAGAATCATTATTCTAAAATAATGATCAAAAGCATCAACAGCTTAACAAACAGTCTAGCAAACTTTGGAAAGAAGCCTTTCATACCTAGAGAGAGGAGGAAGGCAGAGCATCTTGGAAGGACTGACAAAAGCATTGAAAGCTTGTATGCAAGCTATCAGTCAAAAGATCATCAAAGTCACAACAGCAAATATCTTAATGAAGAGTATGATAGCAAGCAAGCAAAGAGACCAGTGTGGAATTTGACTGAAAATTAGGAATGAGATTCAATTGAAATGGGAGTCCTTGGACACTTGAGAACCCTGGATTATCTGAGATGTCCCAAAGGGCTGGCAGACATGACGCAGTGCCAGCGGGAGCTGCATCAGCTGCAGGCCAAGTGAAAGAGCACAGGTATCTCAATGACACTAGATGTATGTATTCAGGAAATCAAGGTGTGCCACAAAACACCCGAATGTAGATGCTTACATGTAGGTGTCAATACCTGGGGTAAGTTATAAACTTCTGTTGTAGTCAGTGGAGATCTCAGGTTCAGTTCAGTTGCTCACATGAAGGCATTTAGCAGTATTTCATGCAGGCATTTAGCAGTATTCAAGAGGACAAAGGGTTACCAGTGGCTGACACGGGATCTGCAGAAGACTTGTGTCCTTCTGAAGAGGCAGCTGGGGAGCTGATGGAGTAACCCTAATGCCTAAAGTGGCACTAGACCTCTAGTTAATGCAGTCTATGGAGCCTAGATGGCTGTTCAGCTTTTCTTGAAGAAAATATCTGGAGCAAAATTCATCTATGTAAACATAGACATCTCATGCCCTCTGAGATGCTTTGAAGAATCCTACTTACCTTCACAGGATGCTTCATTAAGGCATGACTTTTCCAGAAGTCCTGTTCACATCTGCTTTTGAAAATGACACTGATATTTTAGGGTAGACAGGAGCCTATCTCTATTTAACTGATCAAGTTCATGTAGACATTGATATTTCAGGTTTGCTAATTTCAAACTGACACAACCTTAAGGGATCCATTCAGTTGCCTAAATATTTTATCATCCTCTCTACGGCATCAATATAACGTCCACATGCCAGTCACGAGAGCTGAGGTCCTGTGTCATACCTGCTCACTCTGTGAATGTGTCCAAATGGTACTAAGCACCTTGCTCTGATAGCTGATGTGAAGTATAATGGATTTTATCAGGACACCCAGAAGGACCTGAAAACTGGACATAAAGCACATGGAAAGCCAAAGCAAGGAAAATGCACAGCAAGAACCTCTATCTCCTGAGGCTCCTCCAGTCCCGGACATTGTTGTGCCCCTATGATAGCTAACAAGTTACTGCAGCTGATACACAGTTCTAGCTTTCATTGCATATGGTTGAAATAATTTCCCTACTTTTCCCAAAGTTTTATGGCAAACCGCCAACTCAGGCTGGACAAGAGAGGTGATCCCACTGGCAAGGATGCAACTTCAAGTATTGGGGGTTTGTTTCCCTGGTAAGGTTAGTGCCACATTAGTCCTCAATGCAGAGCAAGTTAATGAGTCAGGAGCTCCCTGAGGGATGGTATTGGATGATGTATATCCTCAGCATATCTAAAGGTGCATATCTCTAGTCCAACAGGACTGAAGTTTGCTAGCATAGACTGAACACAGATATGATCTGGACTATACAGGCATATGTTACTACTTAACAGCTGATGTTACTAAAACAAAATTATTCCATTTAAATGTTGTCCTCCTTCATTCTGTCGCATGAAAGCTCTGATTTAGCATTGTCAACATATGCAATTGTCTGCACTTGAGATGCAGACCCTTTCAGTACAGAGGTCTGTAGTTTGCTGTGTTGTATAAACACAGATTCTATTTCCTTCTAAGGAAATAGAATCTTTCCTATTCCACAAAGCAGTTAAGCATAAACTGAAGCATCAATGAAATCAAACTAAGCGTGAATTTAAGTGCTCTGTTGACTGCATCACATTTTAATTTTTCAGGCTCTGTTGATGATGTCTCATGATGCACTAGCCTTTTGATCCATAACAAAGGTTCTTTTGCATAGCAAATTGCATAAAAGTATGCACATACAAAAAAGCCTAGGAAAGATTATAGGAATAGACTGAGCATGGACAGTGTGCTTCTTGAATATATTCCCAGGCTCCAATACTTCCTGAGAATTGTACAGTCTCCGCGCAGCTAGTAGCTTCAGTGTAATATTGTCTTGCCTAGTTTTCATTTGAGCCTGTGTAAAACTTGTGTTATCCACAACATCCATTGGTCAAACTCTCCATAGCTAATTTTTTTTTGCTTTTGGTTGTGATTTGAACCTGTCACCCAATAGCTTTAGCAGGTGAACCCTAGTTCTTCCTATACTGGAGGAGGCAGGGAGCAATAGTCTCTTATTCACTCTATCCTTGTCATTCACTAATTTTTTTCAGGAGTAGCCTTTTCCATTCCGAAAAGTCAAAGCTAACTTAGTTCTACATAACTTAGTTGCTCTTAGCAGGAAAGTCAGTCCACAAACTAGGAATCATCCATTTCAGCCTTTTCTGTATTTTCCTGGCTTTGTTACATCCTTTCTGTGGTATTATGCATGAAATATCTCTTTCTGTTTTAGGACGTTCAACTAGAGACAAAATACATATAAGACTATCAATGTCTGGCATGTAATCCT
>NW_010110425.1:107025-112602 GCF_000699245.1 Pterocles gutturalis | reverse complement strand
GGATTTCCTTTAAAAATACAGTAGAAGAAAAAGATTGTTATAGCTTTTCAATTGTACACATTCAACATCCTGCCAAGGGCTTGACCACCCTAACATCTGAGGTATGTGAAGTTCACCCACTGCTAGTAAACTGTAGCCTTCACACTATGTGCATAATAATGTCTGTATTTCAGCTGTTGATTTGAAAGACCTGACGATGCACATCCATTACTGGAGCCAGTCACTCAGGCATTGACTCTGTTCCCAAGCATAATGCTGTCTGATTTGCTCTGGTTTATCAGAGACTTTCCCATGCATCTCACAGATATTACAGATATATATCACAGATATTACAAGTATCACAGATATTACAGAATGCAATGCACACTGGGGCATCACAAATGCACTGCGTGGTTATGCTCAGGCAAATGAGCTTTCAGTATTTGTCTCCTAAAAATGTGGCCAGGAAAGGGAATCACTATCCTGTTCCACTCTGCTGTGTTTGCCTTATGGGTTGGAGGATAGTTCAGTCCTCACGATCATTTACTTACTGCTGAGATTTGTTAAAGAAATTAAAGTTGTCTAAAAATAGTATTTTTGTTTTGTAAACAAGTTTTCCCCCCCCCCCCCCCTTTCTTTTTCAGCACTATACCAAGATAAAGTAAAAGATATCCAAATTCCTCCTTGAAACACATTTTCAAGGTCACAAAAAAGCCAAAAGTTATTGATATTTTCCCATGCTAGATTTCCTTGGGACCACAATATTAACTAGGATTTATTAGGATATTGAATAGCTATCACATCAAGAGAAAAGGAACGGTATTCTAGGAAAACAAAATGACTGAAAAGGATGTAGAGTCGTAAAAGGTAAGTGATTGAATCTGACCTCCCATTGTAGCTGCGGGGAAAAAAAAAGAGTATCTTTTGAATGTGTTAATGGGGAAAAAAAACAATAAGAATATCTTTTGAAAGTGTTAATGAAGTAAGAGTAAGGTGGTTTTCACCAGGGTGATGGCATTGGGTCCAAACACCTTCTAACAAGCATTAAAAAAGCAAAAGTGAGATAAAATACCTAATATTTATCAGTAAGACTCATTTTATGTAGCTTTGTTTTGTAGCACCTAGTTCCTAATGAAAGCACAGACTGCAAAGACGTTCCTGGGTCACCAAATCCAATTTCGTGATATCTTCAAGGGATTAGTTTTTTCATAAGCTGACCAAACTTCATTCTAAGAAGGCAAATTCCATTGTCCTACCTCTAATTTATCTTCATTCTGAAAACGGATGACTACATACTCATCTTGTAATTTACATACCTCAAAGTCTGTAAATAACTGCTCTTTACCCATCTTTAGCCCACTTAGTACACGTATCTTTCTGGAGTGTAGACGCCAATATATTTAGACCAAGTAACCATATTGCATCTAGGCTTTATTTTCCTAAACCCAATTCCTTTACTTGCTTAATTTAAAGGCAGGTTCTCTATTCATAACATCACTGTATTGGTGTTTCTTCTTTATTCTTTTGGTTAGAATTGGTCTTTCTTAATCTTGGGTGAAAATGGCACTCTAACTGAGGTCTCAGGAGGGCTGTAGATGATAGCGGTATCTCTCTACATCTCCTGAAAATAGACAAGATTTGCATTAGCCTTTTTCACTGCTGTATTGCATTAGTGGCTTGCAGTCATGCAAGCTGCTGTATAAGACACCCAGATCCTTCTACTTTTCATTATCTGTGACTGATAAATTTCTACCTGGAGGCAGAAAGTCTTGCTATTGGTCCCTAAGGGCTTAAGTCTGTATTTTGTACTGTTGAATTTTATTCGGTTTTGGTACTCTCGTTCTCACAATCATACAGTTCTTCCAACAGTGTATCTGGCTTCCCCTTGGTATGGGCAATGCTGCATATCTTGTTTGTATTAACAAATTTAAGCCATGGACTTTTTTGTTCTAAACTCACTCATGGTCAGTAATCTGTATTATTGGTTCTAAATCCTCATTCAAGGGAATGAATAATGATCAGTGTCAATAAAAGTATTACCTGAAAGAGTGCACATGTAAATAATCTCTACTGTAATAGTAACTACTGACTCACAGGGCTTGAACAATACATATGCAAGGATTTCTTTTTGGTCTGTAAAAGAGACAAGGAATGAGAATAATTGGCTCCCATCCTTATCCTAGTACTGACAGTAAATGTAGAGAACAGACAGTGTGCTGTCTGTGTGGTTACAGCAGGGCACACAGAAGCTGGCCAGGCACTAGCACAGCCCCTAGGATAGGATGCTAGCACTCTATCTTAACAAGAAAAACTGAGCCTTCTGCAAAGGAATTGTAATCTCCTCAAGATGAAGGGTATGCAAAAGGATGTAAAAGGGTCTGCAAAAGGATGTAAAAGTGTCTACAAAAGGATGTAATTTACTCATAAATGTATACAGGTATTTGCAAATTACCTTCAAGTTCCACCTGTAGGTAGCTCACCATGCCAATTACATGTCTTTCTGTCAGGTTTAGAGGAGTCACAACATACACAAATTATTTTGAGATTACATTTTCTCGTTATAATCTGGAAATACAGGTTAACCTTACATATAATATAACATATTTGCATAATTATTAAAATATTGGGTAAATGTAAACACAAGACAGAGCATATAAATTACAATATAGCTGGATATAGCTACTCCTAATTAATTGGTTCTGGACAGTTAATATAAATCATACAATTACTTACTAAAAACCAATGATTTTATCATAAACTAAAAAAAAGCTTATTCCCTTATGAAGTCTATCTGCAGGTAAATGTTGCCTACATTACATATCAGAGCATACAGATAGTGTGTTTCTCAATTTCTTTAGAGACTATAGACCTTAAATATGAAGACTTATTACTGTTTTCATTAAAAGCACTGAAATATTTGATTTCAATGGCTGGATCTTTGTCGCAAGGCAAATTATTAATGGTTATTTGGCATCTAATTATTTCCAAATGTTTTTATTGCTATGTACTAAATTAGGGGAGTCTAGAAAGGAGAGAGCACAATTTGAAATTGACTGCCAACTTTTAAATTAGATTGTTTCTCCTGAGACAATAGTGATTGGAACTTGCATTAGTAGCTCATTGAAGCACATATATTTCTTCTGACATATGTCAGAGTTAGAACTTTTTGTTGATGCCAAAATTCTTTTCTGTTTTAAAGTATCACCACGGAAGACTCCTCTCTAGAAATTGTTTATATTGTAACTATGCATTTTGCAACACTCCAAATGCGTATACTCTTGCATTTAATGGATATAATACCAGCTGGTAATATTCTGTGGGGTTTGTTCCATTGTTACTTGTTTTGCAAAAATAGAACTGTATTATGTGTGGTTTTCTTTCCACTTACTAAATGTTTCATTATTTAGCAGAATAATGAATAATAATGTATTTCAACATTTCTGTTGCTATACCAAACTGTATTGCTATGGTAATGCTTACTTATTGTCCTCCACAGAATAAAGCTGCTTGACCTTGACTTACAGATTTGGGTAGAACAAATACAAACTACTGCCTGATGAAGCAAAATCTGTATTGTGCCTAAAAAGGCTGAGATCCAAATCTTCAAAGGCCTTAAAATACCTCATTAACATTTTGATTTCTGTTCTCAACAAAAAAATAAAACACATAACTCTGTATGTTGTAACATCCTCATTTGTATCCCTAAAGAATTACAAGTTCAAAAGATCAAGAGATGAACTTATGTTCTATGACTATAACCTTGAAATGAACATCACCCAGTACTTTTGCATCAAACTGAAGATTGGCATTTGAACATACTAATTTTTTTGTCCATCTAGATAATCGTTTCAGTCTGAAGCAAACCGGTGCTCCCTGTGGGAAAATGACCTGCAAGGTGCAGCGAGCAAGCCAGCTCAAACACCAAGTCTTAGGACTGCATTAGCACAGTTCTGCATCCTCCTTCATTGCCAATCAGTAGCGATTATTAGACCTAAATACTGCAGTTAAAGTGTTTGCTCAGTTTCTGGTTTGAAGTTGTTTTTTACCAGCCTATCCTGTAGCAAAAAGAGTGAGCTCTTCACTGCCTGGAAAATCTTGTGGGTTTGTGTCTTTAGAAGTAAACTTTATTCATATAAACGAGATATAAATCAACATGACTAAAAGAGTTGGATTCATTTTTCCTAACCCCAGGTGTCCATTCTGTACTTACATGCCTTTGAGGTAGTATAGACTCTTGACATAGACAGTGGTAACAAATGACATTTCTAGGTTGTAAACAGTCTCATCCAAAAATAGTAATCCAAAATAGGTTAGATGAATTCTACAGTTGCCAGTTTTTCTTCATTGCCTGTAAAGAGAAGAAGAAGAACGTTCCTCTGAGGAAAGCTAGAGATGCCCAACATCTGTGGGCAAATCCCCAAACTGAGCCCCTCCTAGCTGTCCAGCTGAACTGCTTTCTAGGCTCCACAGACAGCATTGAAAAGATCTCGCCTTTTAATAGCAGTTTATGCTCTTAGTGTCCACAAATTCACCTAGTTTAGTCCCTTAAATGTGTGTATCTTAACCTTGAGCTCATTTGAGTTGAAGGGATTTGACACTCACCTAGAAATAGGCACCTAATACCATTTGAGGTATGCTGGAGTATCCCAGAAATCTGCAAGGTACTAGCAGGAGAGATAAAAGGCTGCCAGAAGGACCTGTGTCCTTCTGTCCCGTCAGGTCTCCACTAGATGGAATAGACCATAACATTTCAAATGGCAGTAGATACCTCAGCTTAAGGCACACTCTGGGTGTCAAAATCTCATTCACCCATGGCTGTCGAGAACGACTACTGCCGTGACTGCATCTATATAAAAAGACATATAAGAAGACAGAAACTTTTCAATGTTTGGAAAGGAGGAGTCAAAGACCAAAATCTGGAATACAAGAGAGCTGCCAGTCTATTGCAAAGTCACCTCAGATAATTTGTTCCAGAGAGGAGATGTGGGTAATTCCAGCCTGGCTAGCATTTCTGGGAGAAGTTTCTGTGGAGGGGTGGCTCAATGTTTAAGGATAGTGACCTAAGAAAGAAAAATTTAATAATAAAAAAGTGGACAAGCAAGTCACAGCGATATCAGCCTTGACAATTTGCAAATCACTGTTTAGGCCGCAACAGTCATAAGATTTAAGAAATAACATTATAGCTGGGTTAGTCTCATGTGTGGGTGTTGTTTGTTTTTAATGTCCTTACTGGACCCAGGTTGTTCATTCTTTATTTCTCACCTGTCAGATTAGAAACGTGTATCTTGAATGAAACAACGTCTAATGGCATGCCTCCAGCAAGTGGCACTTTGGGAAAAATGCACCCAAGAGTTCCCTAAAAAAAATGAAAACATCAAGATTAACTTGTACTTCACACATTTAATTTCCGTTGCAATTACTTCAATGGCTGTTCCCACATGGTCAAGTCAGGCAGAGGCAGGAGTCTTTCCAAGATGCCGCCTCCCAGTTTGCACACATTTGATTGGGCTAGAGCTGCATATTTTCCAGTGTCAAACCAGGACAGCCTGCACTGCTGTCAGCCATGCCCCGTCTCAGTACAGGGAATCAAGAGTGGCT
>NW_010110425.1:106432-106994 GCF_000699245.1 Pterocles gutturalis | reverse complement strand
GAGGAAACCAAGGGGGGCTGCGGGCAGACCCCTGCCAATTCCTCTCACATGAGGCTTTCACTGCCTTTATCCCTGCACAGCCTATATCAATATCTGCTGGAGAAGCGTGGCCTGATATAAAGCTTTCCATTCAGATGAGCAGATTTGAAAGATTTGTCAACTTATTAATATATTAAGTTCAGCAGAATTTTAGATGCAAATTTATTCTTGGCCTATTTTCCTTTTTGCACTTTCAGGCTCTGTTTTCTCTCCTGTGCTTTCTCCCTAGCTGTTTACATTTCTTCATCTCTTCTGATTCATATGAATAACATTAAGAATTGTAATCTTTTAATCTCTCATAATTGACTGGATTACCTTTTAAGTCAAGGATGGTGGCAATGAGGGCTGGGAGCTTGTGGCCTTTCTTCCCCACCTTATACTTGTGGGAGAATTATTAATGGCACCCCAAAGGGAAGAGCCAGGCATGCCTCTTTTCCTCTTCAACAGGCAGAACAGAGAAAGGCCAAGCTATGACAGCAGAGAGAATAAAATCCTAGCATGGGGAATGGCAAAATAGTAACAA